>NC_071285.1:49072918-49258540 GCF_943735745.2 Anopheles bellator | reverse complement strand
AGGAGAAGGAGAAGGAGAAGGAGAAGGAGAAGGAGAAGGAGAAGGAGGAGGAGGAGGAGGAGGAGGAGGAGGAGAAGGAGGAGGAGGAAGGACGGTGGAGACGGTGGGTCAATGAGCGCGAGTGAGAGCGCGACATCGTCTATCTCTTCCGCGCATGCATCCGTGGTTTATGAGACGGCCGTTAACGGCAATGTTAACAAATGCAATTGTCACTATCGACAAACCGACATTTGTATGTGAATATACTGGTGTCTATTGTTTCGCGGGGGTTGAAAACTGTGTTAATAAATGTACGTTGTATCACAGCAACTAATGAGCCGTTTAAAAGGGGAACCGAATTCTACCTACAAATGCAAGTACCATTTCCAGAGACCGAGCCAGAAATCATGTCGAAACCCGTGCCAGAACGAAAGAAGCCACGAGCTCAAAGTCTCTCAAATGGTAATAACAACAAGTCGTAGACCAACAGCGAACACGTCGAGACGTGCAGAGGCAGCTAAGCAACAGCAGAAGAAAGTCGTAGGCCAGCGGATTCGCAAAAGGAAAGCACGATCGTCAGAGACTCTGGATCAGCGTCAGGTGCGATTGGAGACCCGGCGAGCACGCCGTACAGCAGAGACTCTGGATCAGCGTCAGGTGCGATTGGAGACCCAGCGAGCACGCCGTGCAGCCCGATCGTCTGAAACTTCGGACCAGCGTCGGGTGAGATTGAAGTCCTTACGAACGCGCAGTCAGGCAGGCCGAGCATCTGAAACGTCCGATCAACGAGAAGTGCGGTTGGAAGTTGAACGAAGGCGACATATGAATTTAAGCGTGTCTAGAATATCTGAACTTAAAGAATGTGCATTCCGATACAATCCATATCATGATTACGAACATCATCCCCAAATTATCATAGGAGAAATGGATAAAGTTTGCCAATACTGCTTAGCCAAAAAATTCAAAACTGAACCACCAGGGATGTGTTGTGCAAGTGGAAAATTGAAACTACCTGAACTATGTGCTCCACCCGAGAAATTAATGCAGTACCTAGCAGGCGAAACGACAATATCCAAGCACTTTCTACAAAATATTCGGAAGTATAATTCCTGTTTCCAAATGACGTCATTCGGTGCGACCAACATTGTGCATGAACAATTTATGCCCACTTTTAAGGTTCAAGGACAAATCTATCATCGTGCTGGATCTATACTACCTCTACCGGATGCAGAATATAAATATGTGCAAATTTATTTCATGGGAAACCACAACGAGCAAGTCGATCTCCGTTGCCGTTATAATGCCGGTACTAGACGCGAAATCGTCGACGAACTAGAAACAATGTTTAGTATCCACAACGAGTTGATCAAGCTTTTCAAAACTGCACTTGACCGAATGTCAGCCGACAACTACGTGGTTGTGCTGAAAGCTGATAAAAGCCTCAGACCTGCTGATCGACACGAGAGGCAGTACAATGTGCCAACGATTGATGAAACAGCAACAGTAATAGTGGGTGAGGAATTTCAATCACGCGATATAATTCTCCACCGCAGGACTGGGGATGTTCAGCGAATATCTGAAACTCATCGTTCTTACGATGCCTTGCAGTATCCAATATTATTCTGTCGAGGAGAGGATGGATACCACTTTAATATAAAAATGATAGATCCGCGAACGGGTGCGGTAACCGATAAAAAAGTAAGCGCAATGCATTATTATGCATTTAGGTTGATGATTCGTGAAGAAAAAAACAATCAGCTTCTGATGTGCCGAGAGCTATTCCATCAGTTTATCGTTGATATGTACGCGAAAATTGAAACGGAACGGTTGCTTTTTATTCGTTTGAACCAAACCAAGCTACGATCCGAGGAATATATCCATCTGCGTGATGCAATAAGAAGTGATGGGAAAATTGACCTGAATCAATTAGGTAGAATGGTCATACTGCCGTCTACATTTCTCATACTGCCGTCTAGAATTTCTCAACTCGCTAGATTTACCAGGACTGCCTCCACATATTCTGAAGTTAAAGGTTGGAGCCACCATCATTCTTCTGAGAAATATCAATGCGCCAAAACTTTGCAATGGCACTCGGCTTACCATAAAAAAGTTAATGAACAACATTATCGAAGCCACCATTTTAACTGGAAAGTTTAAAGGAGAAGATGTACTACTACCCCGAATTCCCATCATACCGACCGATATACCCTTTGAATTTAAACGCGTTCAGTTTCCCGTGCGACTCGCTTTTGCAATGACAATAAACAAGGCGCAAGGACAATCATTACAAGTATGTGGATTAAACCTAGAAAATGATTGCTTCTCTCACGGTCAATTGTATGTTGCCTGTTCCCGAGTTGGAAAACCATCAGATTTGTTTGTGTATGCACCGGGCGGAAAAACTAAAAACATTGTGTATCCAGCAGCGCTTCAGTAAACCGAACTGAAATCAACAATATGAAGTTCTTAACGAACTTTCAGTATCAATGTGTTCTTTTCATGTTTCATGTTGTTTCATGCACTAAAACCCAACTTTGGGCGAGACGAAGTTCGCCGGGTCCGCTAGTTTTCCTATAATTCTGTTGATTCGCCTGATGGACAATCTTAACCCCTTCTATTGTGTAACTCAAAAACCGACCCTCAGCTCGAATTCGTCAAACAGGCGGATCGGTTCCATCAAAAAAACGGCAGCAAAATATGCGTACACATTTTGCTATATCGCGATGAATTGCGATCAATCCGTGTCCACCCAGCTCCATCCCAAACCAAGTGCCCCAGATCGAAAAAAGCCTCATCGAGGAAACTTCGTGTTTGTGTTCAGGCACACTTTTATCGTTATATAGAACTGCAATCCGCAGCAATCCGCGGTCGGTATTTGTTGACACTGAAACCGAACCGATAAAACATCAAAACCTTGTTTATTGACAACACCGGGCGCCCCAA
Source organism: Anopheles bellator (assembly GCF_943735745.2). NCBI lineage: Eukaryota > Metazoa > Arthropoda > Insecta > Diptera > Culicidae > Anopheles > Anopheles bellator. The sequence continues at coordinate 49,255,618 of NC_071285.1, read as the reverse complement.
CCGGAACACCGGAACCGGGCGCAGTCATCGGAAACGAACGGGCCAAAACAAAAAACCGTAAATGGGAGCGCCTCCGGGGCAGAGTTCACACATGTTCCGGCCGCCGGATCGCGCTTGGGCGAGTGACATAAATTAACTTGCTGTTTACGTTTCGTCATAAGCAAAGGCCAACAAACTGGCACCAGAATCGGAATTTGTGTGTTTTAGGATGTCAAGAGAGTGTATTTTGTCTAATGATGTGTCGTTCAATCCGCGGCGTAATGTTAATTACGTCCAACGAGTTATCTAAACAGTCCACCGGACCTAATCATGTTCCATCAATATTCACTTTCAACCGGAGTTAATGTAATGTAGCTCAGCGGCATCGAGAAAAGAGATTCCAGTTCCATTCACGGAAATGGACGCGTGAAGGTCGACGACGACCAACCAAGATCCGTCGGTGACGCAACGGGGAATTACGCGAACCGACTTCATTTTGTCGCCGGCGATTCACGGCAGATAAAATCCGGCATTACGGCACCGGCCGCGGCTGCATCTCCATTAATTGCTCATTGTTGGCCACTTCAAGCGCACCGGTAACCGGGGCAATATCTGTCACCGACATTGCGCGACAAAGGCGTTTTCAATTCAACCGCCGCGCGGCGCAAATAAGTCGGCGAAGAAGGCCGGAACCAGTACCTTGTGTCGGTTGCGTAACGCCTCGCGCGCCGTTCCGTTTGTACGCTAAACAAAGGCGACCCTTTTGCGGCAGAAACGTGAGCTACGCGAGCGCAACGCATTGACAGCATTATAGACACGTGTCGCGCGATGTGACCACGATGTGTGCAGTTGGAACCTTGAGTAGCAAGGAGGAGACCGCAAAAAAACGGCCCTCACGTGGCGCTCGCGTGTAACGAATCGGACTTTATTGAGTGTCGAAGTCGGCAAGTACGACCGTCCATTCATTATGCCGGTGGGGGTGGCCTTCACCTCGAGATAACCGCGGCGGCCACCGTGCGTCCATCTGTAGAAAGTAAATTATGGATAGCATAAATGTGTGTCAATGTTGCGGACCCGAGAAGCCGCAATTTGTCGTACCGAATTGGGAGTTGTGCGCACCAAACCGAGCGCGTTACCGATCCGGCCAACATACTAATGAGCTGCGCGGAAGGCGCCCGGTACTGAAGGCCGAAACGGGGCCATCGACGACATGAATACTGATGTACGGGGGGAGGCGGGCTGCCAGCCCCCGGGTGGTTTCACTTTCGCTCCAGCGAACGACCTTATGTTGGCGACTTCCTGGCTGATAAGTGATTGGCAAGGCGATCGGGGCGATCAGGCGCAGATTCAATTGATTTCCTTCAATTTGATATTCCTTCATGCCATACCGTCTACGGGACGGCCCCTAATTGACTCATCTCGGTCGAGGGCTGCAAAATGTAAACGAGGGCATTCCGGAGCGTAAGTCGCCCAAGGCCCCGTCGTGGCAGGAATGCCCGCCTAAGGATCCTTATTGATTTGGTATCTCTCCCCTGGCGGCCTGAGTATTGCTTACGTGACTGATTTCCCGATTGCCTCAACGATCGGGAGCGCCCAATCATGAAATGTCAGTGTGCCGGAAGAATTCTTTCTCGTCAAAGTGCGTAACAGGATCCAGAGAAGCCCACCCCCGATAAAGGATACCCTGACCGTCTGCAGATGAGATTGTAACGAGATTTGCTTCGACCGCCGGAAGTGGCAGTGCCGAAAATTGGACTATTGAATAGCTCGGGATGTTGCTGCGCCCCAGCACAGTGTGAAGACAGCGTGAAGAAAAGGATTCCAAATCAGTGGGAATAGGATGAATAATTTCATAGACAAAAGCGTATCCTTCGCGAATCGAGTCCCTTTCCCTTTCGTTCCCCGGAGAGGTCGACAGCCGATCGGAGTGACAACTGGTCCGTGACCAAGTTGTGGCTCCAGTTTGCTCAAATTATGCAACACCGGCGTCTCGAGTGTTATGAAATATTCACAACACTTTCTCGGGGCGTATTGATTTGTCAAGCGTGAAGATCAAACGGACGCTCGGAACCAGACGCTGGCCGTATTGGACGTCGATACATGACCAGTACAAAGCATATGTGTCACCGCAACACGATTGGAGCATAAATTGTGGAGTATTAAAATCGATGGTGCACCGTTTCGAAAATAAAAGAGCAAATGGGGTGAAATGGTGAAACTTCGGAGTCAGAAAGCTGGAAAGCATTAATCTGATGTTTTCGAGGTCCGGGACGTTTGAAGCTTAGATTTGGACATTTTAAATCAACGTCACCGAACCTGTCACCGTGTGTTTACCATTTTTATTATCACCCTTTCTGTTTATAACCAACTCCTTACTCAGTCCGAGAGTTCCACGACATGTCGAGGGTGATGTCGAAGATTGGGTAGTTATTCAAAAACAACAACGTTTTTCCCCGTTCGGTAGCGAACGAACGATAAACATGTTGGCGACGGGCCGACTTTGTTTAAAGTTCCGAACCAGCCGTTGGCGTTGGCCGTAATTTATTTATCGATACCCCGGGATCAAACCGGCAACCGGCGACGAGTTCATTCGTTCCCGAAGTCAGGTCGGAAGTCTTCCCGGACTCCGGAATCGGATTTGACGCATCACAAACACCTCTCGTGGGTGGTTCGAATTTACCTCTAACCTTGTGGCCTAACCTTTTGGTAGGGCTAAGGGAAGCGAATGGATTAAGCTTTGACTTGATCCAATTGATTCCGCCTTTGTTATTGTTTGCCAGTTGGTGAACCTTCACAGCGGGACCTGAAGATGGGTTTCTTTTGCTCCAAAACTGAAGTTACCGCACGGACACACGGACACCGGAGAGAGAACAATTTAAATTGCTAATTTTAGGGCTCTGCAAGCGGCAACGAGTCATCTCGCCCGGCCAAAGAGTACATTTTTTCGGTTTCTTTGAGAAATGATAATAAAAACAAAGAGCCTCGCTCAAGAGGGGGTCCTTCCACAGCGAAAAGAATATTTCGTCCTTTTTTTCCGGAAGGCAATTTCGCAGCGGGAGCAGCGCTCCGGGGGCGGGTGGGACACTGCGGCCCGAAGAAAGGTAATCAAATTGTACGACAAGCTTTCGCTTGTTTTCCCATTTTGGGGAAATCAACATTGGCCACCTTTGGCTGCGGCGGTGAAAGTGACTGGCGACCCCGGCCCGGGCCAGAGGCGTAAAGGAATACAGAACAACTCCCTGCGGAGCCCGGCACCCGCACCCGTAAGCGTATGCAAATTTATTCATCCATCTTTCTTTCTTCGCTTCGAAAAGTTGTCTCTACCTTGCCGTCTTAAAGACGGGCACGGGACGGGTTCAGGGTTCGCTCGCTGGTGTAACCTTTACGAATTTATCAAAATCCAAAACGAACCTCGGGCCACTCCGGGTGCCCCCGTAGCTGTAAATCCGTTAGATGCGGAGCAGCTTGACTTCCTCCTCACACAGCATAAGCGTCGTCACCATACTTTAATGCTAAAGCTGAAGGAACATTATCAATTTCGCGTTAGCACGAAGGTCGAGGCTCCGGGAGCTGAGGCTAGAAGATTGGCGCACAGCCAGCGGCCAATAGCTAATGAATTTTCATCGAACCGTTACACCTCCCCGAACCTTACCTAGCATGCAAACGAAGCGGAACTTCATAACAAGAAGAAGTTCAGTCAACTGCTGTCGGGACCGACAGCAGAGACTTCATACAGCCGGAGCTTCATACACGGACCTTCGGGTGGCCCTTCACCTTTGATGGAGTGCGCATAGAAACCAGCGAGCATCAGCACCATAGGCTTCGAGTGCCGGTCGGGCCCCAGCAGTTGGGCCCGTGTACCTTGTTAGCATAACAAAGCGAACCGTGAAGGCAGATCCCGTTCTGTTAACCTAATTCCGGTTTGCCTTCCGCCGTGCTCGGGCGGCGCCAGAAGGAATTTCCGAATAGTCTCCGAACAGGACACAATCATTTCCCGCGAATCTTAACGATCAGCCGGAAGGTTGCGCGGAGGTCGAGCGCCGGTGTGATAATTCACGAACCCAGCTCCAGGGAGCGTACTGGGCGTAGATATTTAAATCATGTGCCCAAGGATAAAGAGAAAATGTGGCTCTACTTTCGAACAAATTTATGAACCCCAAAATATGTATTATGAAAGAAACGAGGCTGGAACTGGAGACTCCAGAAGGTGGTGACAGGCGAGTGGGCAGCAAAGTAACACGTCTTCACCGAAACATCCCGAGCCCCTTAATCGGCCGCTGGGCACTGGGGTGGCCTTCGCACGCGGCTGAACTGTTTTCACGCCGCACTGGGCACTGGGTTACGCCACCCAGCCTTTGGGGCGTGTGGCGAACCATTAGACGGGGCGATTGCTATTCGGTGGCCTTGGTGCAGTCACCCGAACTTTGGAGCGGCAAATCGGTGCCAGCCCGTTTGCCGAAAAAAATAAAACCCACAGCAACCCACAACAAGAAAAGTCACCCAAGCGCAGCCAAGACCGTCGTCGTCGTTAGTCCCGATAACGTCATGTTTCTTGGGCGTGAAGTGTGAACTTGGCTCTTGAGCCGCGCATAAGCAACCGTTTGGGATCCGTTTGAACGGCGCGACATAATGCGGACTAAGCCCTCTCCCGCCCCGGGGGGTGAAAAGCTCGCACCGGAAGAGCGAAGGTCGACCTGGTTTTCCCAGACATTCAACCTGCACCGCTGAGAACCGGCTTGGCAAAAGGACACTTTCCAAAAAGCGAATGTTCCGGTTTTGGTGGAGCGGTTCTTTAAAGAACAAGGAAGTAAGAATTTCGAATGTGTTCTACAGCCTCTACTGTGGACTCCTCGGATGGGACAACAATGGAGAATGGTCCTGACACAAACACAACCCATTATTCGCCCACCCGGGCTAACCTAATTAAAGCAAAGTTAATCCATAAAGGTAGCAACTTCCTGGAAAAAGTTCCGGAACCCGAGATACCCCGAGGCTTCACGGCTTTGGCGGACCGAAACTTTGGGCCCCGTGTGGAACCCCGAGTTGTGTCCTTGCACAGCACGGGATAATGCCACCGGAGAATTGATTGAGTTATCAGGCGAGTAGTGCGCGATCGGGCCTGCAGTTGGCCTGCAGATGACCCAGTTGAAATTACCTACGCCGAGGCCGAGCAGTGCAGGTCCGAACTCAGGCCCACACCGATCGGAGTTCGACTTGAAAGTTTTCCCTACACAAGACACCCATAGTAAACGGCCGTGGCACATCGTTTTCGGTCCGTTCGAACTAGGGCCTTTTTCTACTCTACCGGTCTGTATGTATTTCTTCCCCCTTTTTCCACACAATAGGAACCATTATTAAACATTTCTTCCGCTATGCTTCGGTGAGTTTGGCAGCCAACCACCAACAACGCCGGTTCCGAGTCGAAACCGTAGCCAGCCCCAAAGCCGGTACGCAGTTAACCCCGGGACTGCGGGAAGGCGCACACAACATAGTTCCACTGCGACGTGGAACTCATTTCCGGCAACCCGTGACCGGTTGGTGGTGGTGGCAGCGAACAACAGAAGCATATTTCACCTTTTCAGCAAACGATCGCCGCCGAGACCGTACACACCTGGAGCGGGGATCCGCCCCAGCGACCGGCGAGCGCGAAATGTCGCTGCAGCGCGTGAGTTTCCCGGTTCGCTGCGCTCCGGTGAGCCGCGAAAACCACCACACGGGCAGGGAAAAGCCACCCCGGGAAACGGGGGCTCTCTTCATCATAAAGTCTCGCGGACGGGCACACGACCCGTTTTTTTTTCGAGTCGGACAAAGACGCAGAACTCACGGCTAGTCGAGCATGACGGGCAATGATGCCAGACCGCCGAGAGACGGAGACGTTCCGCCGAAGCCACGAACAAAGCCCATCGCGATGGCAAAAGACACGGGACGAGAGAGTAAGCTACGAATGGGATCAAACCGAATCGTATCCTAAGCCCAAACCATCGGCCCAGGATTCATCGAATCGCCAACCCGGAACCCGGACATCGGATGGGAACATCAGGTTTTCGGTTGTTTAATTAAAAGCAACCGACACCGATCAGGGAGCTTCCCCAATTCTTCGAAGCCGTCAATGTCCGAACGGACGGCGGACTACGGGATCTGAGGCTGGCTTTCGGTCTTTTTGAGGCGAGGCTTACTGGGAGATGAAGTCCTCGTTACCGACACATACCACTTACGACTCTCGGTGGACTCTCGGATCGGTCGTTCGGATGATTAGGTTTTCGATTTCAACTACAGTGTGGAATTTTGGGCATGTTCTTGATTTGCGCCTTCCTTGAGGCTACCATTCGAGTGCATCCAGGTTGTCAACGGGCCGCCACGACCGGACTTCGGTTAGAGTGGAGCGACGTGTGAGTAACCAGCTGCCTCTGGTCATCCGGAAACCTTGCCTGCCGGTGCCTACGGGGAATCTGCTGCCCGACCGTCCGATGTACCGACTACTTTATTAACGTGTACTCTGCTCGGAAGGATACAAAGTGTTTGGAAAAAAACGAAACTTTTCCAAGTGGCTGGGCTCTCCGGATTCGTGAGGATGCTCTTGCGGAGGCACTCAATACGTTCCGGACGATCCGTTCGGATATGAGCCGCATGTTGCGTCGGGCACGTTAAGCGCGCCTTCCATTTTCCTTTTCCAGCTCTAGGATGTACAGAAGTTCAACCTACACAGCGCAACCCGAAGCCCGAGTGAACAGTGCGAGTTCAGATACCCCATCGATGATATTCATTTTCTCGCTACAACACATCGCACATCCGGATGATTCCTTGCGAGCGTGACCGGCTCCTGCAAACGAGAAGCGTCCTCCGGGGACCGACCCCATGCCTGATGTTTGCTTTAAATGGAAAACAACGCTTTCCTTTCCGATCCGACCGGGATGTGTGCTCGGCAATCGTCACACTGGATTAGTGGAGCCCCACCGGCGGCCCCGAAGAATGGGGCCAGAAAACATGCCAATAAAACCAAGCCACCCATGACTGGCTTGGTCGATCGTCTAGTATTGCTGAGCGCAGTCGTTCAAAAGTTACTTTCCACGACGGAACGGAACCGAACGCCAAGCCTGACGGAAAAATCCAAGGGATCCTTTCCGTCGCAACATACGCGGCGGACCGAGAACGGTGGCTGCAAGATGTGCTCAGTCCGGGGTTTCGCATTAGGAAACGTTGTTCGCTCGTGGGCACAACAAAAATGGCCGTTTTCCGGATTTTGTGGCCATTTGTAGCGATAATACAAATTCACACAAATACACACGCCCAGTCGATTGGTCGATTGGTAGTTTTGAGTGCACAACGGAGACGGCCATTTGTCCACACGTGTTACAAGGATAGTAACTCGGTCTAACAGACCGGGACCATTGCCTCAAGGAGCGTCTTCTCGAACAATCTGTGCTCACGCTTCATCGGAAACGTTTGCGGTTTGCTTTGATTCCAAAGCAGTAAAAGGTTAGTCACCGACGTGAAGCAGCCACGGGGAGAACTCCTCACGGTCGCTGTAGCAGGCTGTTGTTTTTCGATGGTACGCAAAGTAATGATATTCGGCTACTGGGTTGTTCAATTAGTTTTGCAGTTCAATGGCACAGTGTGCTGCTGCTAACCCAATTGTTTGGTTCTTCAACATGGTTCTACTGCTCCGAAGCTAGTTCGTGTCGAGAAATCGGCCAAGAAGGTGTTAGCATCAGTTTCTTTTGGGATGCGGAAGGAATTTTGTTTAAAATGTCGAAGGATTACTTGCCAATTTGTAACCTTTTAGACTAGCTGAAGGAGAAAATTCGTGAACGAAAACCCGGTTTGCAGGAGAAAAAAATCCTTTTTCATCAGGACAATTCACGGTCTCACAAGAGCATTTTGACAATGGCAAAAACCTGAATTCGAATTGTTCGAGCATCCACCGTATTTGGAATCAACCGAGCATCAACCGTACCCAATTTGGCCCCTAGCGACTTCCATCTATTTCCAGACCTAAACAAAAATCATGCAATCATGGGAAAGCATATATGTTCAGTGAGGCAAACTGAATAATAAAGTGTATTTCAATCCATAAAATCATGTTTTTCTTATCGAACCACAACACTTATTGATCAGCCTGGTACATGTTGTGGAAAGAACTCCTCCGGACGATAGATTTCGTCGAAACGAAACGCTTTGAAGGAAGGAACTTAATTTACTCCTCTTCTCGCTGATGGTAGAATCGTCGTCGTCGGCGCACCAGAGGGATGGGTTTTAAGTATCGGTAAACATTCGGAAACGCATCCGTCGGATCGGTCCGCCTATGCCACATGTTCGATGAAAGTGTTCCCCTCAGTGACTATTATTATTTGCAGTTCATAACGAGTCCCGCGCGAAGAACGGAGGGAGCACCCCCGAACAAGAACCTAATCAATATCGGCCTGTAACGGCACACATCTGTTAGACGTCACGGCTGGGTTTTTATTTCTCCCCTCAGCCTCAGGAACCGATCAGGGGGCATCACATCGATGACACCGAGCGCTGCGCTGGACCGGAACGAATAGTCCTGTGTTTACCTATTTGTCGACGAAATTAACTTCGGGGCGATGCATCGGCCTCGCTCCGGCCGGGCGACATTTCTCGCTGGTGCGTATGACACGTGTGTGGTGCGCGAACGGTTCAACGAACCTTAGGGCATGTGGGCCCCGTTCTTCCCGTGGACTCCAGTGGAAGATTCGTTACGGTTCCTGCAGAAGGCTCACACAGCGAACATGACAGCGGGATATGTTGCGCTCGTTCCGGCTGATCAACTGGCGGTCCCGGAATGGACATAAAACATAAGCCACCTAACGTCAATCCAAACAATTAGGCACGACGATTAAGTTGATAAACTGCCACACGGGCCTACCAATATTTGTGTCACAAGCCACAAATCTTGGAAAAGTGTGAAATGTAAACTGAAATCTCTAATGCGATTACTTTTCGAAACTCATCGAATAGTAATCCATCTAAGTACAGAGTGTTCCATTAAGACTTAGAGATTGAAATGTTAAATAGCTCCGCCGTTATTTAGTCGATTTTGACAAATAAGGCAAATTGTGAAATGCCATTATATGCCTTTTTAATCATAGATCAATTTACGATAAAACAGCGGACTACAATTGTAGCGCTGTACGTTGAAAATAGTCATTCTATTTGGAGCACTCTCAAAAGAAGTCTTAATGGAACACCCTGTATTAAAACTAACACTTCAACGAACCATCGTTTGCGTTGAATGGGCCATAGAAAGCTACCAATCCACTTCATATCGCGTGCCATCATCCACCCAAATACCACTCCAAATAAACTGTCGCCGAAGCAAAGCAAACGATGCTCGTGAACGATGTTTACGGAACTCGGGACCAATGGCCTCCGCAGCAGTGGACGGTTCCGTTTTTCTGCCCGGCCTGACCCAAATCGATTTACAACTTTCAACCCGGTTATTAAAACTTTTCCGCCGCGCTCCGCCAAAAGGATATAATTGACATCGCCCAGCTCCGAGCCGGGCGAAAAAAAGGAAACAAAATGTTGCAAAGGACGATATTTTTCCGCTGAATAAATCAAACGCTCGATGTCGATTAAAAAACTTTTGCCCCCCACCGGAACCGGAAGCGAACAAAAGTCGTAGAGATGCAAAGTTCGCGGGACCGCCGATGGAAAGGCTCAAACAGCTAGACTTTAATTCAATCAACCTTCAACCGTCCACACAGTGCGCGCATCTTCCTTGTCTGTTTTATGCTCAACATTCGGTAATGGTGCGCTTTGATGAATTTGTTTTCGCGTCCAGCTCTTCGTGGACCCCTCCGTGACTGACCCACTGGAGGACGTGGACTACCAGCATTATGCTCGATTGCTAAAACAAACCGATGAGTGCCGGAACAATTACTTGCGGCGCTTAATGCGACCACCATAATGCTGCCCCAATCGAGAGTTGAACAAACGAAAATTAACCAAAAAAAAGGACGAAAGGAAACAAAACAAAAGATATGGAATGGTCTCATGCAAACCGTGCTCTCTTTCTGTTTCGCTCGCGGCCACCATTCCATTGCACTCTGGCACTCTCGTTCTGGTGGTCTGCGTTTTTTGCTGCCCAATGAGAGACCATGAAGTGTTTGCTGTGTAAACGAAAATGTTAGACACTGGCCATTATTCGCTTCCTCCCGCCGACGTGCCCGACGACCTGCACTTCCCAGAGTCTCCCGGAAGTGAGGACTTTCACTTATCCTGCCACCGGCTGCCGTCGGAGTTGCTTGCAGGGATAATAGGATAAGAATTTATTTCCATCCCGGCGCACCAGCAATTTACACCACTCACAAGGGCTCGTGGCAAGGACCCACTTCAGGTAGCGGCGGGGGCCAGGCGGTGCGCCTTGCAATCAATCGCCCTAAAAGCACTCCGACGTCTAGCCCTACGTCTTTCGCCTTCCGGCTACGTCAGCAGATTTATATGCACCCGAGGCGGTACCGGTGGTTTAAGATAAGATGTTGCCCGCTGCACCGGCAACAAGCGCCGACAGGCACTCCCGGGGTCGTGCAGGATTCGGTTTCCAGCCCCGCCCAGCATAGCCCAACCCGACGGCCGTTTAGCACGGCCGTTGGCTTACGGTTCCGGTTGCGATTCGTCTCGCTGTCTTCTAATGAGTGCACTTTCTTCGCCTTTGTTTTCTTAGTGAAACTTTATCATCCCTTTAGCAGGAAGTGCGGGTTTACTTTAGCCCGTTTTCTTACTGTCGCCTCATTACGTCAGCGGGAATCGGATCGGTTCACGGTTCAGCACGTGCCATAAGATTTGCCAGCGGATTGCTCATCGATCAATGCGAGATGCAACCGAAGACGGAGATGCTCCTTGGAGATGCTGCCATGAATTAATGAAATTTATGGAAACCAGAATGTGGTTCGAAATCAATTAGAGCCTGTTTGTGTGCTCCGGAATGTGTCTGAGTGTATGATGAATCTATTAAATTAATCCACATCATTACGGGAGATGAATTTCATTCAAACGCACACAAACACGTCTGGCTGAAGGTGAATCCTTTGAAACGTTCGTTCGTCGGTCGTGGTTTTGAAATCTTACCTACTACTACTTCCGGTAAGTCTATCGCACGTATCAATGGTGAGTATGCACATGAGGCTCGTAATATCAATTACGGTACGAATGGAGAGGATTATTTCTCATCGCCTGTGCCACCCGCAAAAAAAACCGGCAAATGGCGCCATATTGTGGACAGAATCATTTTATCGTTTGTCTGAAGCAACGGGGCCACCCCTAGCGGAGGGCCCATATTTTCCTCGCTTATGGCTCCCAAAGCGATAATCGGGCGGATGAGAAAACCCCGACCGGCCGGTGGCCCAGTCCTGCGAAAAAGCGTCCTTCTGCGAACCCTTGGTGTGGCCGAAATTTGCACTTCCAATTTGACAATTAAAACGAAATAAACTGCCACCGGTCGGTCGGTCGGTCGGTGTTCCACATCGACCGCTCGTCCGTCCGTCCCAAAGGGATTCGGTTTTTTTTTCTGAGCAGCAAACCTTCGAAAATTCCTCGTTTTCTTTGGCCAATTTTCTGCCCCGACGGCGTGCACGGGAAGAAGGATAAACAAGCCCCGTTTTTCCGGTGGTCAGAACCGGCCAAAGATCGGATCGCGCAGCCAGATCCATGTTGTTCACCAAAAAAAAAACCGGAGGACGCTCCAGACCAGCACGGCACCAAAGATAGTCCGGGGCCTAATGATATATAAATACAGCATTCAGAAACCCGTAGCACGAAAGCATCGTCCGTCGAACGGACAATCATTAATTTAATCATCCCCGGAAGCCATGGCGATTCGGTGCATTCTGGTCGGCTTTCGCTTGCACCGCTTGTGTATGTTTGTGAATGGAAAGGCCCCGTTTCGGGTTGCTTAATCCTTTTTTGCACATACACCCGGCACAAACAGGCTGCGGCTCCGAATCCGGCTGGTCAGTCTCTCAGGACTCCCGGATCAGGATTTATCGTTATTGCCGGCGCACAATCGATCGGGCGTCGGGGCTGCCAATGTTCCTGGCCACGCAAGCCGGTCCGTTCGTATCTTGAAAATCGTTCCATTCGATCGTTCTCCAATCAGCCAAGGATGGCCGCTCACGACACGGAATGGCACGCCTCGTACGGGTTGGCACGATGGGGAGCAACAAACCGAAAAAAAAAAACGACAACCCGAAAATGGTGAAAATCGAACCTTTTCCGGTCCACTGCCGAACACACACAGGGACGGACGGACGGCCACAAGATGGATAGCGGCAAAAAGGACGATGATCCGCTCCTTTCTCTGTGCGGCGGATGATTCGGGCCGCTTGCGGGTCAAGCCACAAGATCGGGAGCACCGGGAAATCCGTGGAACGTGAAAAGTGTTTTGTGTATTTTGTTTCGGGGGCTTCTTTTCCTATTTGCTGGCCCGGTTTTTGATGGAGCCAAACATCGGCACAACCAAGGAAACCAAGGAAAAGAAAAATCGTCAATCCACTCGAAGGCTCGTAGGCCAAACTCGGATGACGATTGCTTTTCGGAGAGCGCAAACAAACGGGCGAGATTTATTGTTTTCTAAAGTGGAGAAAAGAAGTGTGCTCTCATCCGTCGTCGTCGTCGTCGGAGGGCGGTGGCACTCCGAAGCATCTTCGGGCATGAATCACTTCAAATCGTTTCGATTAAATTTGCTTTGTAAGACAAGTTTTGCCCGTTACAAGGCGCTGGCGCTGTGTGGCCATTTTGTTTTCGTTTGCGCCCGATTTGTAGAAAGTTGATCAATGCACCACACGGTGGAGCAGTCCGCGGTGTGCCTCCGAATGAAGCCATCCCAGGTTAGATTTATCGGGCGAACCGTGCCAATAAAGAAATCACTTCGCTCGAAGGCCCGGTCCGGATTTCCAGAATCAATAAAAGCAAAGCGCTTCGGAGACATCGGCTTCAGATTAGATTTGGTGCTCAGATTCGAGCCAAAAAAAAAAACAGAGAAATGTTTAAATTTGTGCCAATTTAATTTGCCCACAATGGGACACAGAGTGAGATAAATAATCGCCACAAGAAAAGCATCAATCAGAGGATTATCGTCGGCAAGCCAGTCGAACAGGACACGGTAAAAGTGATCGAAAGTGAAGATTTCTTACCCCACCGGACCCCGGACGATCGGTTCCCGTTGAAAAATCGATAAACCCCCAAAGCCACGGTAGGACTTCGAAGACACCGCCCGGCCCGGCTAAGGGTGAGTTAATTAATTCACGCTGAAAGCTTCTCGACTCGATGGTCGATTCCGGATGCTGTGCCATTTTAGATTCATCAAACTCGGCAAGCCGTCGGCCTCGAATGTTTACCCTGCCGGGGGCCCGCCCGTGAGTCAACAGCGAGGAAAGTTTTCCGCCAAGAAACGTGAAATGACAAATGGCCGATTATTTGCGGCCATCAACGCGGCCCATCGTTTGCGTTATCTTCTCTCGATTGCCTCCGCCGTTCGATCCACTGTTTTAATCTGCCATTTAGTATTCATCCCTAATGAGCTGCCATTTTGTCGAACAAATCGGGCGAAAGTCACCGGCCGATGGGTTTCGGATGGTTCGAATTGGCCCCAGTCCGCACAAAAAAGTGGATGACCAAATTGTAAATCGAGCACCTCAATTTAATCGACGAAAAGGGGGGAAAACAATATTTTGCGTACGATTGGATTGGAAGCGTTAGGTGAGTGATCAAAATGTGACAAAAAGTGCGGTGTCAATGCACGCTAAATTAATTCAAAATTAATTCTAGCGAAACCCAGAATCGATCGTTCGTCGTCGTCGGTTGCGCCGAATAGTCCAACAAAAAATAGTTAAATGAAAGCCCAGTGGAAAACTTGATCCACCACCAGGGCCATCCAGTCCACCAAATCCTCCCAACAGCATGGCCCAACGGCGTCGAGTGGATCAATTTCCAACATCGATGCTTCGGCGAGAGTGGCCACTTTGGGCCCGCTGGCGCCATCGTAACTCCGTGATTGGCACTATAAATTAGGGACAGTAAGCGAACCGCGGGAGCGAACGAGTGTGGACGATGACGACGGACGATGAAGCCATCGGTTCCGGGCGCTTTGTGTTCGCCGCGGTTTTTCACGCCGTTTCCCGCGCGTTGGCCAAATTCGGGACAACGTGCCGTGATTGGCAGGAAATTATGCCGCCAAAAACCGGCCAGTCGGGTGAAGAGCGATAATGGAAACATGTCGCAAACATTTTGCGCTGGTTTATGATTCGCTCCAACCGAAAGAGAGGATGTTACTTTCGCAGGCGACAGCTCGATTCACACGGCAGCGCTGTAGCATTTAAGATTTTGTATCAAACACGTCCACAAATAATCGAATGGACGATCGTGAGGTCGGTAGCCCGGTTTCAAAACCACCGATCGAACCCCAAACTGCTGCCGATGCTTAATAAATCGTTTTTCGTGTCGCAACGACGCGGGCGAGCGACAATTTCATTCTCGCCCAATTTTACATTCAATAAGCTGCTGAACGGGACCCCATCGGTCAGCGAAATTGAAGTGCTTTCCGATTGAACGACGGATTCAATTTATCGTACAAATTCGTACCTTTATTCGGAAGCAATAAATTCTGAGCGCATCAGCATACATTCCCCGAGCGTCGACGACGCCGAGCATCAATCGCCCGCATTCGCTTTCATCATATCGATGAGAGTGTAATGCTACGTGATCCTGTGCCGTTGTGTGCGATGAGGATGTTTTGGCCCATCTGTGTGCCGAACTTTCCCTTTTTTATTTTCCGCGGTGCCAAACGAAATCGACCATAACTCACCCGGCATCGGCCCCGGGCCAGAAGCCTTCGAATCGTTTGTGAAATGTGAGGGTTTCCAATTCCCGTACCCCCGTATCGATGGAACCGTTTCCGGTCGGTTCTTCCCGTCGGGATTGCGCTGACGATTCAGGACTCGCGAAAAACTCCGGGGACGCCCGTCACGTGAAGCTGATGCTAGCAAAATCTAATTAGAAGTGACCGAGTATTGCTTTAACGTGATAAACTGACGCCCAGAAATTAGGAACAACTGGTGCGGAAATGTCCCTGGCTGGGATGGGGACCTCCGTCAACAGGTTTGCCCTTTGCACTTCAGCAATTCGAAGTGGAGAGTTACGGAGCCCTTTTCATTTCATTTAAAGTTTTCGCTAATCTCTCGTAAGGATCGCGATTTTATGCAACAGGCACAATTGCCACAATGTCACTGCCTTATCAAACCAACAACTCACGCTCCGGAGTGCGTGCTTCGGCTCCATTGCGCAACACACTAGTCAAGTCGGGCCTTTTCTCACGCTTTTCCAGCACCGAAACTTTAGGGGGAAACAATTTTAACCTAACCACCTCGTTGTGAGTCTATTGTTTCGAGTCCAAGCCACACTTGCACGCCGGGGTTCCACGCACTTCTGGCCAAGTCTTCCGGGCCGCCCTGGGCTTGAGGAGTTGAGTGATTTCGATGATAATTCCCTAACGATGGTCCCCGGGCCGGTGATTTGTTCCGCGTACCCCGACACTTGACATCATAATTGGCCACCGTTTCCAAACGGGCTCGGGTCCGGTTCCGGACCCCAACGGAACGGTGTGTTTGCGCACTGACCGGTTCGCATGGGTTTTGCATGATGATTTCACTTTCGTTTCGCCCGCACAATGCCGGACACGGCAAGGGGCAAGCCGGCCAGCAACGAAACCGGTCCCTGGCGCCAGTGTTACACGGAACCGCACACGCGCACGTCGTACGAAACTCTCACTTTCCGCGTATCCGGTGTGTCCGAAATGGCGTTGGGGGTTCGGCAAATACAAAAAAAAGTGAAACCCCTTTTTCTCGCGAAGCCACAAATCTTCAAAGGCGAAGGATTGAAGGCTCGACAGCAAGGAAGAGTAAGAAAAGAGACTATTGAAATGAATTCAACCCACCCCGGGCACAAGCCAGGGGTTCGCTGGTGCTGATAATTATCTTCAAGAGATTGAATTAAATTACCATCCATAATGATGACCGCAAAGATGGAAATTTATTGGCACACGTACCGCGATAAAGACCCGAAGCGCAACGCAACATAGGCGACCCCGGGGAGGCCGAAGCCGCAGCATACACGCCTCGAGTGGACTGGCCCGACAGCCCAGCCACCCAACACGGGTGGCATTATGCTATTAATTCTGACTGTTCCGTTTCCTTCGCTCGCTGCCCGCCAATTATCTATCGCTCCCGTGGGTCCACCGTGGAGACGGCTGAGATGCAGTGTGGCCACTGCGCTGCCCATCAGCGCTCCTGGGGCCGCAGCTTTCTTATGTTGGGCGCGCGCTGCGCCACCCAATCGGAGTTTTCAATAATAACCCAAAGAATGCACTCAGCGTTGAAGGCTACATAGTGGTGGCGCCAGAAGGCGCACCCAACCATCATCGGGGGGTTGCTAGTGCTTCGTCTGCTCCATGATCAAGACGGCAGATACCCACCACGACGACGATGAGGACGGCGCTAAAGGCCCCCCGGTCGTCGTCGGTTCCGGTCGCTTCCCGGCCGGCTCGGTCACGTGTGAAACGGGTGAAAATGGCAGCCCAGGCCCGGCGCTGGCATAAAAGAACGGCCCCATTTCACTCTCACTCTCGCGCAGCGCCGCACACAATAAACACTTTCATTTGCCATTTATTTTCGTTATTTATTCACCCATTCATCATTATCATCGCCATTATCTGGTCGAGGGAAATGATCGGCAGCAAACGACCCCACGGCGGGTGGCGCGCGCTCGAGGTTATGCTTCGCGTTATGCTTCGACCGCACAGAAATTCACTCAACCCACCCATCGGGAGCCACGCCATACGGGGAAACCGGCATCCACACATTCGTTGGCTGGTTTGGTTTTTTGCGTTTTACTTTCAACCGCGGCTCTCGCGGAGCACCGTGGCCAGACTCTTCTATAAATGGCGCTCGGTGCTTCTTGATGGAGCGAAAATTAGATGCTAACCGGCTTCGAAGTACATTGGCAGCAGATTACTGGTGTGATGGTGTGCACCGTTTTCCTATTTCGGTGTGACTCGGTGGCGGCGTTGTCGAACACGGACGGAGGCTAAGGAGCATAGTTAAATGGAAGCCAGAAAAACCCACCATCGGATCCCCGTTTTGGGATGAGTTTTGGGAAGCTCGATAGGTCGGAGTTTGGTTTGCCAATTTTAAGAGGAACGTGATCGATGATATTTTGACAGTTTACCCATTTAAATTAACTAGCATACTCATTCGGGACGATGTATTCAGGAAAAAGACGACATTTAAGACTGGACCACATACCTGAAAGAGAAGACAAAAAAGGGAAAGTTAATATTTGACCGAAACATTCACATGTCTGGTAATTCATTAGGTGGTCGAAATGGCGTAAAAAACAGTAATAATGATGGTGTTTCTGGAGTTTGTGATGTGAAAGCTGAGCTGATTTCAAACGTGAGGTACGAAAAATTGAAAGTAATCCTATCCATTAGCTGTCAAATTGGACGGCTATCGATTGGTTTTATTAAGGAGTTAGCTGTTTATCCCGGCTTCAGTTTCTCCATAAGCATTTTGTTTCGTTTTCAGATCCATTAGACGAATTAATTTTGCCTTAAGCACTTCGGCTATAAGATCATGCTGGTCGCGGCATACGATTAGCCTGTCAATAGTAACTATTTGATCGCACTCAGAGTAGGGTTGCTGGTGAATATTACCAAAAGAACCCGATTTTCCAATTTAGCAATATAGACATCATTCGCGACTAGTTCTTGCGAATGAATATATTCTTCTGCCCGCAGTTTCTTATGAAGAAAAAATAATTGCCAAACGAATGTTGCTATTTTCACGATTAATTCTACAGACTGAAGCAATAAATAATTACACAAAATTCACTTTTGTGCAGTTGCAATTAGTGTTACGATGTCTATTTCCGAAACTTTGATTGATATCCTTCTTCCCTTTGCCAAAAAAGGGGCCGGTTATTGAAGTTTGTCGTACGATCTATACATTGCAGCATCACGCTGGGTCAGCACCGAACAAGTCAGCAAGTCGAAAAAAGAGGCCATGAAAAAGTTCCTCATCAAACACAGGAAAATAGAAAACATTCCATTCCAACACCTGCTTCAAATTAACATTAGCGCATTACATCAAAGGTCACGGGGTCCGCCTTCGCTAGGTAGATCGAAAAGTTCGACAAATTTTCGCCAATTTTCGTGCGCAATCAGATGCTCGGTCGTAGAGCATGATCGTGATTGGATTTCCAATATTCTCGATCAACCCCGAAACGGGAGGCCAGCAAGAATCAGCTAGTTAATTAGAACGGATCCCTCCCGGGGTGCTGTGTGATTCGCTTCTTGGCCTCCGAGTGCCCTTAAAAGCATCTTATCGCACATGCAATTTCTAACTCCATTTTAACTGAACACAAATGGGGAAACTTTTCCCAATCGGTTTATTTTTTTTCGCCCCCTCCGAGGCGAGAAGAGTTGAGATGCCAAGTGAGCACAGAGCAGCACGGGAAACAGATGCCGCCACCCGGAGAAGCGATCCCCGGATGCCCCGGATGTTGGACTGCCGGCGCAGAACGAAGCGGAAGCGAGCCCTTCGCGAGGAGCGGGAACGAAAAAGGGCGAGAACTGACGATCGGCGAAAGAGGCGCATGCCAACGAAATCGATTGCTCGGGCGTAATTGGAAATTACTATGCAAAGTAATTTTCGAATTTACCCAACAGTTCCTCGTTCCCGTTCCCCGGGTGCAATTGCCGCATGTTCTGCAGCCAAAGTTTGGCCCGGGCCTTCTATCGGCCCCGGAGCGGGCTACTTTGAATACTCTATCTTTCCCTTTATCCGGGCACTGGTGGAGGGCTCGTCCGGTCTCTTTCACTTTTTGTTCTTGCTATCGATTCCCGGCCGGATCCGGTTTCCGGTTCGGTTCCACGGGGAATGGGGCGCAAAAGCGGCGCGCCCGGAACCAACTTTCCCGCATTGGATTTCCACTTTGAAAGTGTTCGATTCCTGGTTTTGGCTCGGCTTACCTTTTAGCTGCAATTAGAGGTCGGTCTCGTTGTTTCGTAACAGACGAGCAAGGCGGAACACGGCAGGCTGGAGCCAGATTTCTTCCGAGAGCTACTTGCAACGGGAGCCTGTAACGTTCGCTGATAGTTTGGAACGAACTTTTTTTTCTGTTACTATCGTAAAACGGAACATAAATTCCGTGGCATAAATCGGGTGCACTGCGGACGGCAACACTGCAGCCCAACGTTGAGAGAAAGGCAATCGAATAATGGTTTCAACTCAATTACAGTAATGTAAAAGGGGTCGCAATTAGCCCCCGTACGCAGCGGGCACAAAACTTGCTGACAAAAAACAAGAATCCCAAACCTTACACCGTTAACGATAAGAAAACGAAATGGGTAACGGTATCGGGGAGGAAAGCCCCAAAGTCACCAAAAAGGTTCACCCCAAAGGCGCCCCCCAATGTCATTTCGTTTACATTGATAGTCCTTAACACACAGAGAACTGCGAACAGGCTACCCAAAAATCATCAACGTCGCAGTGGGACCAATCGGTCCGTCAGCCATCGCTTTCACCATTAAAACGTTCTTAAAACGTTCTCTGACCGGACCGGGCGAGCGACTGTCATTTGTCGGCCATAATCACAGCCTACGCAACGGCGACCCGCTCTTTTCTCCTTCGTTTCTTGCGCCATAATTATGGGCCCGTGGCCTTCGATTGCGATGATTTTTCCTTCGTTCGCCCGTTCTGTTCGCGGCCTGAGAACCCATCGATTATCTCATCGCCAGCATCGCAGCCATGTCGAAGTGGCCGGCGAACGGAACGTTAAAGTATTCGCGCTCGATCGAGAGGTGGCACTTTTCGCGGTTCGCGTAGAACCGGAATCCGGTTGGCCAGACCCAAACCCAAACATCAGCTTGATGGCCGAGCCGAGCGCGGGCCGGCGACATCGCGTTGAAGCCGACGATAAACATCTCGTGTTGTTATTATGTCTGTCCGTCCGGTTGGCGCTACTCGACCAGCGGGGAAGCATTAAAACGTGGTGAGCAACGAAATTATCAAACTATTTGGAACCGTCGCCCTGAAGCCGGTACGCCAAGTTGGGCATCATCACCGTAGCGCTATGCTCGGGGCGCCTCGGAGTCCTTCTGACAAATGCCTACATTGTACATGAAAGTAATCGCACACCAACCGGCCGAATCAAGGCATCGAAAGCCTGTTCACGCTGTGCCCCTGTCTATGCTGCCGAGAATTCAATGCCGAGAAACTGAGCCACCCCACATACTCGCACGGCTCGGAACTTTAACAGATCGTTGATTGTTGTCGGCAGACCGAAGAGTGTTACGAACTGGCCCCGGGGGCTGCACTCGGTCCGACACGTCGATGCCCGCCACGGCCATACTCGGAATGCCGCTGCGCACCAAAAAGGGCCCCCTGTGTCAGTGACGTAAGGAGACCCGGGCAACTTATCAAACCCGTCTCCGGGTTAGCATAAACTGGCTGCCAGACATATGGAGTGCTTAAATTGACGCCCGTTGACAGACGTTGACTTTCGGCGCGACATCGATTTATCACGCCGTGGTCCGCGTGGGCACGCAAATTTGTCATAACACCGCCCCAAACTGATATCTCTGTATGGGCTTACGATAAAATGCAACCTCTTTGAAGTGTTCGTTTTTTGCCCCCAAACAAAACTTTATTCTTTTCATCGCAGAGCACTCGGTCCTGGCTCGGCTCGAAAACGGGCAACCCCAGCCCAGGAAGACGATCAAATATGGTCCAAATATGGCCGGAGCAGCCGAAAATTTGCCGCAAACCATTTCGCATCCTTCATCAGGCCCGCGCCCGGGGAAATTCGAATCGAATCCCAGGGCTGCGCGATGCGTGCGAAAACGGGCGCCACGAAGCCAAACCCATCGTAAAACGATGTGCCGTCCCGGCTCACCTTGGCCGTTACGGTAACCGTCCGGGGCCTGGTGCCCTGTAGGGTGAGTGTTCGTTACGTTGCCACCCCGTTACCACCGAGAGCTGCTTTCAATTCCCTTTACCGAACCGAGTTACCAAACGTCGGCCACACCCGTGGAAGGCAAATGCCTCAAATGGCCAGTAGCGCCAAAACCGCCTGGTCTCGGTCTCGCGCGGCGTGTCATAATGCGCACGGACGGAAGGCGCGATCAAAGGCGCTGCGAAGGCACTGGGGAACTCCCGGAGATTACTGCGGCACTGGAACTGCAACGTTCTGCAGCCCGTAGTAGTTGTGCGCTGAATCGGAGCTCTGCTGCAAAGGCAAAGGATACTGGAATGGTTTGCAGCGAGGGCCCGCGGCTTTGATGGTTGTGACCGTTTACGGGCTGAATGGAGAGTATTTGCCACCTCGCCAGTGTCTTCTAGCTGCAAAGGTTCACTGAAGCTACCGAGCATTGAGGGCACCACTGGCCAATGGAAGACAAATTCAATTTCAATCTACGAAACATGCTTCAAACGACGGTGGATCAATAAGCTCCCTTAACTGAAGTGTGTTACGACTGAGCATAAATAGAAAATAAAGGACATAAGAGCAACAAAATATGAAATAACATTAAAGCGAGTTAAGAAAGGATCAAAGATACATAAAAATTCTAACAAACCGATTTGGGAGCGAATGATAAGAAGTTGAGAGACCGAAAACCTTGATATCTCGTATCGCACAGCACGAGACTGATAATTTACTGTGTCTCACGGACCACGGCCATAGAGCTCCGGTCAAACACTGCTCAAAATTGCGCCCACTTTCCGAACGATCGACCGCACGACTGCACCCCCCGGGGGGCGCTCAAGGTGAGAGCTGCACACCTTCCCCACCTTCCGCCTCGGAATGTGCCGGAACGTAACGAAAGGAAAAGTCCCACTGACACTAAATCGCCACCGCGATCGCCGGGCGGATCGTGAGACGGAGCCCCGGGTTTCGTATTCTTAAGCCGTCTACAATCACGCCAATTGTTGGCCGTCGGTGCACCGATGCACCCACACAAACACACGCGGGCAGCCCACGAACTGAGCCCACTGGCTGAGCATATAACATAAATGCACAGTCAACCACGGCGGCCCCGGCACGAACCTGCATTATGTACAGAGCTTTCGAGCGGATATGAAAAGCAAACTCCGTCCTCTCGCTCGCTCGCTCGCTCTCTCATGCACGCGGCCAAGGCTTGGGGTGTCCCGTGGCGGGTGCACCCAATGCACCCAATGCAACTGCAAACAGGCAAACGTCATCAGGTGGAGGCTCGAGTGCGCGCCGTCGACAGTTTCAATGCCATTACAGCAAACCTCGGAGCGGTCACCGTGACCGACCGACCGGCGGACCACCACCATTCGCCAACCCCTCTCGAGAGGGTTCATCCAGTGTGTGTATGGGTGCGCAGGAACCACTTCACGCCCGCTCCATCGGCCACTCGGCGTGGCGGCGTGATTTCAAGCATCCCAAGGCACTCTCGGCACGGCTCCGAGCCACCGCAGAGAATGTAGGTGAGCAAATAGTGGTTATTTTTAACGAATGTGTACACATGTTATTATTCTATTTGCATTTTGACCACCTTTTGCCCGCTGCTGCTGCTGACAGAACGCAGAAGATGAGATGAGTGGCGAATGACCAACCGACCCACGGACTGGTTGTTGGCTTTTCATCAAAATGCGAAGCCTTTATGTAGTCCCCGGGTTCCCCGTCAACAAAAAAGCAAAGAGTCCGGTACCGTTCTTGTCAGTCAGGCTAATAATGGAAGATCTTGGCGAAGAAACGGACGAGACTCTTCAGAGGAGCGAAATTGTGAGCTCTCCCAATTGGGCAGCAAGAATCTATCCCTCCTTTCCGAAGCCACCCTTTTCCAGAGAAACCAGCCTTATTTGAATGTCTACTTCCGGACGGTTCCAAAGTTCCGGCATCAGCAAAACATCGTAGGCAGGGGGTTTTGGGTCGCGGAACGCGAAAAACGGAACTATTTATAATTCAGTGTTCAGCTTCACTGCGCTGTGTTGGCCACCCCATTCAAGTCACCCCTAGGGCGTCATTCGCGCAACTTATGCTGCCTCAGCACACACCGAAAAAAAAGGCAGACATCTAGAACGCAGCGATAATAAATTCCGGGCCCTCTAGGCCCTTTAACACCGGTTCTTGTCGGTCGGAAGATTGTTTGTGCCTTGTTTTTATTGCGGACCACGCGACCAGTGATTTTTGGCGGATTATGCTTTGACGGTGCCGGTTCCTTTCCGTTTCCGAAATTAGAACCCGAAACTTCCTATCAAGATGGCAACTTTGCGTGGAGCAATGACTTCTCCGTCCGACGTTTCGTTCATTGACTTCTCCGGGAGCAGTTCGCGAGTGGATCGAGAAGACGCCTTTAATGTGACCCGCCGGTTGCGTCACACCAAATTGCGTCCAGCCCCTAATTTCCAACCCCCAATCGGGGGCTTTCGCTTTTCGCTTCGACCGGTGAAAATCCATTCGGTAAAGAATGCGACAAGAACGCGCTGGGACGTCACGTAACTGACGCGCCAGCTAAAAGTTACCGAAGGAAGGTATCCGAAGGAAGTTACCGAAGGCACCGGGCGGCAAAGCGGAACTTCCGGCAGACAAGTGACTGTGGCCGCGAGTGGGGTTGTAACTTGCAAACTTGTCGCATCAAGCGGGCGCGCAAGTCATTGAACGTTTTCCCGGGAAGATTTGAGTCCGGACAAAGACCGGGAACTATGGGCGAATCGAGGGACGATCGCTGTCCAAAAAACCAGCTCACACGATCGAAGCTATAAAATGAACGATCAGCCACTAAAAAGCTCAATTACTTCCACTAATCTGCGGGCCCACTGAGCGTCAATTATCCAACCGGAAGCCGATTACGCGGCAATGAAGGCGCACATCTCACTCGCGGTTTTTCGATTCACGAGCGATTCACGGCGGATAAATCGGTTAATTTAATAGACGATGCTTGCGGCTCCACTATTCCACTCCCGAGGTTCCCCCTCCGGGACTGCGGTACCAAGAAACTTTCGCCAAAACCTTTTCTTTCTTCACCGCGGGCTCCTGGCTTGGGGTGTCAGTTTTTCCTTCAGCTTCCCGACCCGACTGCAGTTGGCTCGGCTCACCGTTGCCGATGCATAACGCGTTGCGGTCGCTTGCAAACCTTGAAGATGGCGGCGGACAGGAAATTGCCACAAAGCGTAGGGAAAATCAAGTTATGAAATCTGCAATCTCAGCCCTCGGCGGCGCCGCCGATCGATGCAATCTTCGCCGCCACCGTTGTCGTCGGAGAAAGAGGGAAAATCGTTCGGCGTCGTCCCTTGGGTCGCCCTGCTGTTTTTTCGTCTTCTTCGTTGAATTGAGGTTTTCCGCAGGTCGTTGCGCCGCCGTGCATAATGCTGTGTGTGTACACGACGGACCCAAATAGAGACAACTAAAGCGCCACAAAATGGGCGCTTTTAGCAAGACCCGGTTTATGCCTCGCATTGGCGTAGCATAACCGTGTAGAACCCTTGCGGGGCCGAGATTAGTATTTTCACTTACACGGACGGGCAACGGCCACCCAAATGTGTTTGCTCTATGCAAATGGGGTGAAGATTACAGCGAGTCACGGTGAAAAACGGGGTTCTCTCTAGGATCGCCAAGCCAAGATCACCAATCAACTTAAAGAACTAAGAAGTCGTGGCTAGATCACAGACCGACCCTGTAAGGCAAACAAAGCGCCCACCTGGAGGTGGCCAGTAGCGTACAGCTCCATGCAGCCCGCCGAATTAGCACAAATACCCGAGCGTGCACTTCACCTCAGCATCACCTCGCAGGAGGAGGCAAGCTTTCTCCGGTTGGGGCCCGAGCGCGCTCCCAGTTCTCCCTCGGCCAGCAATCCGCATTTGCTGCCCACTTTAAGCGCTGAAGAATGGCGAACCAGCCCCCCTCACCCACCCAGTCTCTTAACCACATTTATCTTACTCCCCAATGGGCAACTTGTGAATGTTTTTCTTGCCTCAGTATTATCTTTACTTTCCCGCCACAGAGACCACGCGCTGTGCGTGGTACTTGTGCACGGCGGGGAAAAAAGGGGTTTGGTGGCAACCCGGTGGCCGCCATTTTAGCTTTCTCTCGCTCACGGGATTCTGCACGGGGCCACGCGATGATCCGGACCCGTCCGAGATTTACGGCCCCATTTCGGTGAACTCGCCGACTCCTGGGGCCCTAAAAAACAACTCCGTGCTTGATTAAATTAGCAACCGCAACCGGGAACCGGGCCGGCCAGGGACCACACAGTAATCAACAGAACACGCCCGACGTAAACACTCGGTTGACAAATCGGACCGGAGTCGGATTTTTTCGACGCTTCCGTGCACTGACTGACAGCCGAAGCTGGTATGCTGCGGCCAAGGCTACGCAGGTGTCGTAACTCTAGCCGGCTGGCTGGCTCATGATGGTTGCAAAACACAAGAAAAACCACGAACCAGGCGGCCCATCAGCCGCTTATTACGCCGCTCGAGACAAAATCGTTCGGATTGCTGGCACTAGAAATTACCGGCTAACCTTTCGGGCTAATGGGTGGGTTGTCGTCGACGATCATTCGGACGCGTCAGAGCAACATCGGAGCGGTGGAGCGCGGTCTGAGGTCTGACCATATTCTGTGTTGCTCTTTGTACTCCGAGGTCGGTGATGGCCATCGGAACACCATCGTGTTTCGATCCCGAAAGAAAAACCAAACCCGCTAATTGTGGCGAGAACGATACACCCGAGATTGGCTTTCGCGGTTTTACGTAAGCCACCGCCGCATTTTCGTGGCATTTCGAGTAAAGCGCCGTCACCCACCGCGAAGAAAGTGGTCTGCTCGAGAGGCAGGCAACATACAAGGGCTGATCAAAAAAATTCACGACATTTGAATTTCCACAGGCTACGTACATCAAATTTTCGATTGTGTCGTTAGGTTGCTACACATATCAGTGAGTTATGGTAAAACGTTCGGCCATTTTGAGTAATCAGTCATTTTTTTTGCTCTTTTGCTATTTTGCTTCGACAAGAGTTGGCTCATCGTCGTTGCCGTCTTTATTTCCTAAATCGTAACGTAGCGTCGTCCTTTCATGCCCTCCTTCAGTTTCCGGAATACGAAAAAGTCTCAGGGGCCAGATCGGGCCTTTGGCATAACTAGTGTGTTGTTTTGGCCAAAAATACGCGTAGAAACTACGAAACTTCAGGCAAATTTGCTCGCACGATTGCTTCAGGCAAATTGCACAAAACTTGCAGGAAATATTCTTTATTGACCGTTCTGTCCTTTGCCAACAACTGATGATGCACCATGGCCCTGCAATCCAAGAAAACTGTAAGCAAAACTGTTCAGATGCGACCAAACTCGGCTTTTCGACGTTCACATCTCCGCGGCCGTATGAAATTGGTTTGAACCACCGATAAGCACTGCTTTTGTTCTTAATAGCTTCAACATTATCAAAAGTCAACATTTAGATTGCGTCCGCGCTCTTAATTGTGATAAATTTTCTTTGCCATTCATTATTTTAATAGAGAAAAATCGACGATGATCCAAAGCACGCCCAAGCAAAACAGCTGTAAAAAATTGACTGATTACTCAAAATGGCCGAACTGCTCACCATAAGTCACTGACATGAGTAGCAATATAACGACATAAAAAAAATCTAGAATCGGATATACGTAGCCAGCGTAATTGCAATACTATAAGAACTTTTTGAACACACCACGTATTCCACCACGCAAGGACAGGGCTGAATATTTGGCTCCGACTCTGGAAGTAACTTCACCCCCAGATGGAACTACGTGAAAAACAACATTCGGTGGGGTGTCTGTGCGTATGGAGTTCCGCCAGACCGTTGTTGAAACTTCATCCGAAACCCATTCGCACGGACGACGTCGTCGTCGTCGGCGTGCGTGGAGTTCCTTTCTTTGACATTAAAAGACCCCAGGTCTACACATGTGCGGGGATACGATTTAATTAAGATTTGACGATGTTTTTCTTAATTGAATCCAAGCCCTCCGAGTTTGGTTTGGGTCAGGGACAGCCATTTTGTTCGCCTCTAATGGGGAACGCCGGGCCGGGTTTAATCGAAACATCGAAAAAGCAAATAACTTCCAGCATGGGCCGGGTGAGCATGACCCTACTACGGGCCCTTCGCTCACGACGGTTCTAATTGTGTACGGAGCACGGAAAGCAACATGAAGGCGGCCGACGGCAGTCGCCCAACGAGATGCGTCTATTTTTGGCAGATTAAGCCTTCACAGTCCACCCGTCGGGCTGGCAGTTTTCTTTGATTTTCAAACTCCTTCACAGCGAACGACATCGGTCGGAGACTGATTGTCGTTCTGCAGTTCCGCAGTCTACTGCAAACTGCAAACGTTGGCCCATCGATAGGCGATAATGGCTTTCGAGGTCACAGCAATTAGTCTAACCATTCACAGCCTGGCAGGCTGTCCAGTTCAGTTCGGTATGGTCGGCGCTCTGGGGACGGTGGTCCTATCGATCGATAGATACCTTTCACTCTTCACCACACCGGCCGCCGTGGAGCAGCGAAAGGTCGTGGTAGAAAATGTGAAAGCAGCGATACGGCGCTAACACCGTCGTTTAGATTCACTCTCGCTGACAGGCTCGGGCGGCTCTCTTGGGTCGACAAAGACGCCCCGACGCCACCACGTCACCATACCGATCTGTGGTGTTGGGCGGCGAAATGAATAATAGAAACCTACGAAAAACAAATCGACCCAGACAGTAAATTGTTAACAGCGTCTCTATCAACGTTTAGTCTCTAATTTCCGATTCCGAGCTGTCACCACGGCGTGAACCCGTTTGTTGTCAACACCGGACTGGGCGTTTTTGTCGCCCTCTCATAATCACACCGTTTTTTTTGCAACTATCGCACTGGCTCAGGTTACCGACCACTCCGGAGGCTGGTGCCTGTGAACCAGTTCCTCCACCGGACCACCGGATGATGATAGGAGACTTCCGGTCACAGCGCGTAACTCGACGCCAACCGGCTCCAAACTACATAATTTGCAGCATCAACTCTCGGTGCTCGCCGGGTGTTGCGCTTGTGATAGATGACCATTTCGAACGGAATATGTGAAAGTAAATCACCGAAGCCACGAACGGGGAAAAAAACGCCGTTGAACAGAAACCGTTTCGTGACATTTCAGGGTACAACGCGGAGCGCGATTTGCACCGCAAACGGTGCACAAAAGCGAAAATGCCAACCCGGTGGGTCGCATTAAATGGAGCAATTTTGCTGCGACCGTTTCAATGGCAGGACCGCAGGACAAGATCGGGCCCCGGGCACAGAGCACGGTTATGCTGGCATTAGAGCGCCCCGGCCCCCGGGACGTTTGGAAGGTTTTTTTGTCGTTGTCAGCTGATTTAATGATGTGAAAGTTAAAATTACAAACTCCCTTATCGGTTCCTGGCGGGGACACTTTAGCACGTGCTCCCCGCGCTGGGGGTGGTGTTGAACTGCTTCCGGTGGTGTTTGGGACTTACCTGTAAATACAACAAAAATAGAGCGATTAATAAGAGGCTTTCAACTTCAACTGACGACTTAATAAACATATTAAAACATGGTAATACAGTGGATCACCAAAAACCATTTATTAATTTTCTTAAAACAACCTACCGAAGGGTTATTTTGCAGGGCCCCCGAAAGCAGCACGCTGGGCCCAGCACAACGTCTTCCTGACAACCTGTCAAAGCCCAAAGCACGAAACGCACCTTTAAAGAAGCCGAACAGCGCAACGCTCTCACTCACTCGCGCTGCCCCTTTTGCCCTACGCAAGGAAACCCTTGCCCCAACGACAAGGCACACACAGGAGGGGGGGCTGTCCGAAGGTCCCACCAGCTGCCCCACCGGCCCCACTGGCCCCACTGGCCCCACTAGCTTAACGCCAGCGTGGCGACGAAATCGTGAAATAGTAGGGACCCCGACGAAAGTGGGTTATAGAAAGTGGGTTCTTTTTCTTTGGGATTCATTTCACTTCCCGAGCCCGAGCGGATCGCCTTTTTATTATTTTCACAATGTCCCATCTCCACCGCAGACCCCTACTATTCATGGTGGGGCCGCGGTTTTTTGTTTGCTCCGCGACCGGCGGCCACCAAAGAACGGTGATTCACAAGTCATTTTCCTTATGCTGGGGTCGCTCGGTTTTGTTTTTTGTATGTTGCCAACGTGCTGTCGGCCGAGACGGAAAAAAGCGACATCTCACCACCGGCACACCACCATACCGCTGGCCAATCTTCCTGAGTGCAATGAATAAGAAATAACCGAACGACGACGACGGGGCTAACTGCAACTCTTGGCCGGCCTTTGGGTTGGGTTTTGGTGTAGCAGTTCGGGGTTTAGTGCCGTCGGCTCTGAGATTTTTACGATCGTCCGGTAGTTTTGACAGTTTTTCTCCATTCTTTGGCGTCAGTGAAGCCGGAGCAAACCGGAAACCGGGAGCTTGGAGCGGGGTGGCGAGCCAATTGGCAGGCGGCACCAAAACTTGTTGCCCCGGCCAACGTGGGCGCGGGATCCGTTTGTCTTCGGGTTGTCATAACACGAGATTTTATATCCCATGCACACGCAACGCAGCTAGAGCCGGGTCTCGCATGTTTACGATGTTTTCGTCTCAAGTCGCCAGCGAGCGGACAGCAACCTTTTTCGGCGTGTTATCGATAAACTTCTAATATTAAACTTGTTGTCGGATTTATGCTGCGGGAATACTGTCTTGCGAATGGACTTCATTTTTTTAGGGTCTGCCGGATCGAATCGAGCACCGCGATCGATGACCCAAAGCAAAATCGCCGATCGCCGAAGAGTGTTTCGAAACTACTTCGTGCGCTTCGGGTTTCTGGCGCAGCATCAAAAGTAAAAACAATCAATCGAACCGAGATCATTCTCACGACATCGATCCGTTCCCCGCCAGCACGCTTCTTTCTTTTTGCTCCCATTTTTTTGCTGTCGCTCGGCGGAACAGTTTCGCCGGCGACAAATGCGTAGTCGGAAGCGGAGCGCAAAACAATAGCCAAAAAGTGGGTCATTTTCGATTGGTTTCTGGTCACACTGTGTCTTTCGGATTGGCCATCGCTTTTGGTCGCCAAACGATTTTTTATACCATAAAATGCAAATGGAGTCGAACGGCGCTCCAGTAATCCAAAGGCGTATCATCGGAGCATAAAAGAAAAGGCCCGATTCTGATCACGATCATCGTGGGGCCGAGCGTGCTGCGCAAACTGTTGGCCAAGTTGGCTAAGACGTGCCGATCGATGGGAGAGTCGACCAACCACCAGAATGTTAAGAATCGACAGAAGTGAACGTCACACTTTCGAACCACCTTAAAGCCACCACCGGACGCTCCTGTACCGGGGGTTCCGGGTCTGCGGGCTGTTTACCTATTTATCGACGCATTTAACCAACGCTTGACGGTCGAGCATTGGGAAGCCGAACCGAAACCAGAAGCCCCCGCCGGCCGATGTGCGGGACCATAACTTTAGCTTTACAGCTGCGTAAACACTCGAAAAGCAAACCCCCGGAAGGACTTGGGGTGGCAGCGGCCGCTCCGTTGCCCGGGGAACAACTTGGAGCAATTCTCTTCATTATGCTCTATGCCCTGCCTCTCCGCTGCCCGGCCACTCATCCGATGGGTCCAAACCACTTGGCGCAACTTGGCGCGGGCGAAAGTTTGGCAGGAAGTTCGGTCGGTTCGATTAACAACGGCTCCCGCGTTTGATGGTTCTTCAGTGCCACAACCGACGGTTGTTGATTTTTTTTTATCTTCTTCTTTTTTTAGTTGTCGCTCCTCATCGGACTTAAAACCGTTTCCCCACCAAAATTAACGTGCCCCTTTTCGCTCATTAATGCTGATTAAATAACGCGAGGCATTGCCGCCGGTAGAGCGTCAGCTGGCCCGCAAGTTTGGGTATTCGCTCCATCCATTGCCTCGAGACGGCCATCGGATTCTGAGGATGCTCCAGCCACCAAACAGTACCTCGATGTGTACGCACATGGCTCGCCCGGTGTTATTGTTTTTCTTGCCCAACAATAACCGATCGTTGTGCCAGACTCCGTTCGCCGGTGTCAAGGGCCACCGCCGCCTTTTGGAGCCTTTTCGGCAGATTTGTAGCCCAAATAAGGTGGTACGCCATTGGCCACTCGCCAGCGGGGCGTAGCAACGGCCCGGTACACCTTAAACCGTTAGCCACTCGAGAATCTGCCCTCAGCTCTCTGAAACCGTTTTTTCCAAGCGTTCCAAGCGAAGCGATAGCTTTTCCATTTTCCCGCCCCTCGGTGAAATATTGTCCCGGAAAATCGGGGGAAAATTAATTCCAGCAAACGGGTGGAAAAACCACGACCCCGAGAGCGCGTGTTATGTATGTGGCCATTCCGCGCCATTACATGCAATATTAAAATGTAAAGTGTGGGCAAAAAGAGTGCGACCCAGAACTCTAAAATTAATTTACTTCTCACCACACGGCTACAGCATGGGGCGGATGGGAAGGAAAAGTTTCCCTGCCCTGGACACAGCACCATTTGTTAGTGCTAGTCGCCGGGGAACCAGGGTCCTGCGGGTTTCTAGCAGCAACAGCAGCTTGAGACGATTTTTTTCCGACCGTGACCAACACGAACCGTCGCCCAAAAAAGTGCATATCGTTCGGTCACGATGCTCGGTTGGGGCAGGCTTCTCGTACACACGAAACTAAATTCAACTTCATCTGCCACGGGTTCTGAGGTTTTCCATGGAAAAGTTACACGTGGTTCGTTCGGTTCCCCCACCAGATGCGCGCGTCTTCGCGGTCATCCTTTATCCGAGGCAGCGGTCTAATCCCACGGTAAAAGTATGATCATAATGTTGGAGTGGAAAAAAATTAAATTACTGAAGTGCTTTTTCATACACGGGCGACGGCACGGATGGCTGAACCGCAGGGCTCCGCCCGGGCGTGCCGCATCGATGTGAGGCGAGAAAATTGTCGTGAAATTTGCATAAACATTCCATTTGCCCTCGGCAGCCTCTCCGGCAGGTGGGCTGGGTTGTTGAGCGTTTTCGGGATTATGTGTGTTTCTGGGTTTTTTTTTTATCCCATCCACATTCTGCGGTTTTTGATGCTCTGGCCCCGGCCCGGGGTTAAGCTTCCCGGGACTCGGGACACATTTTACTCAGGCCCAGGAACGGCCCCGTTTATTTTTGTTGCTTCTTGCTTCGTCCCAAAAAACAATTGCCCCACACACACAACGAACCGCGGAGGCAGAAGCTCCTTCCAAACCGGAGGCCGGAAGTTTGTCGGCCCGGCGAACCATAAACAACGCCATCCGCGGCTGATCCGGGTGCGACAGCGACATGATGGACTCCGCCGTGCCAGCTGCTAGCTGGATGAACCGAGAATTTGGCGCTGGGTGGCCCTCGGAACCCCGTCGGCTTAATGGAAGTTGAAATTGGATATGAAATTTTAATGGATTGACAAACACGCACGCGGCGCGCCCGATGCATACGGGCTCTTGCTGGCTGCCTGTCCGGGAGCTAAACAATGTGGCAACAATGCTTCCGGAGGGCATATCGCATCGCCATTCAAGGGGCCAGAGACTCCACCGGCAGCATCCTTCTTTGATGCCCTTTGGCGGTCCTGCCGGGAGAGCGTCAGAAGCGGGCGCGATAATGATGTCGAAGATGTGTGGGTCCCTGGGAACCGCCGGCCCCGGTTCAGTGAGGCGGAGACTTCAAACGGATGTGCCGGTGGCCTCCGGGGGCCAAACCGTGCGAAGGGTGGCTAATCATCCTTACACCAAAGGATGCTCGTGCCCCTGGGCCAATCGGGCCCGGGTTTGTGGCCCACAAATCTTCGCCCGAGATTCACCCATTGTAAGGAGTTTGCATCCTGGCGAGTCCTGAACGCCGTGTGTTTGCGGAGCAATTTCGAGATAAACTTCTTACAGCATGCCGCTGCTAAATTATGACCGAGATAAGGAACACCAAGTGAGCTCCGGAATCTGGAGCCGGCTCCGGCTCCGGTGTTAAGTGTGTTTACGGGCAAATTGGGTACTCCTTCCGGTTCAACGCCAGTTTTTCGCACGATAATCACCCAACCGAAACGAAGCTGCAAAAGCGGTCGGTCGACGTGTCCGTACCGGACGTCGTAAAAATGTTCTGCGGCGAACGTTTACTCGTGACCGTAATCAGATTAAAGTTGGTGTCCGATCGGCATTGCGAAAACCCGAAATCAATCTCACCGCAAGTGAAATATGCAAAATAAGTTCCACAATGGCGCCGTGTTGCTGGGCACCGGGAAAAGAAGCGAACCCGCCAAAGCCGCAAAGGCCACGCCACCAAGAAGACACGAATCGGGTGCTCCGCAAAACAGCAAAAGCCGGAGAAAAACTCCGACCTCTAGCGGCGGGTTCGGGAGATTCCGGGGAACAGTGTCAACCGTGGACCCTGGGTGAGGATGGAAAAACAAATTCCACAAATCTACCTTCCGACGGACGGGCGCACACGCGGAGCGAGAGATTAGGACTGACGGCACCCTTGAGTGTCGTCGTGTTCGGAGGGAGAAAAACTTTTTCCAACCCTCCCCGCGGGGGGGGAGGCGGCGGCCTTGGGCGCCCCCTTCAGTGTTCGGTGGAAAAACGTTTCCGGGGACGGCGAGCATAACCTCGCTACGTGAGAGGCTTACGGCTGGAGGTGCTGGTGCTTGATCGATTTGAGGCCATTAAGGGCCCGAGCGGTTTATGGTCTTATGCTGTCAACCAATATTAACTCGCAAAACTAGTCGGACGGTCGGCCAGAACGAAACAGTTCGCCTGCAAAGAAAAACCCGGGCTCTAAGGTATTAAAATGTTCGCGTCATCGGCAGGCCACAGGCGCCAAATTGGAACATTCCCGATTTGCAAGAGCCGCATTTTTTCCCCCCCAATGCAATTCAATCCACGGAAGGCCACGGCGTATGCAAATTCACGGCGCGAACACGGCGCGGATTGGAGCGAAAATCCGAAACACGATCCCCAAGCTAATCACGCGGCAGCTCACCACCGGCTGCCC
This sequence comes from Anopheles bellator, assembly GCF_943735745.2. NCBI lineage: Eukaryota > Metazoa > Arthropoda > Insecta > Diptera > Culicidae > Anopheles > Anopheles bellator. Next base: position 49,221,589 of record NC_071285.1, on the reverse strand, counting down.
CACATTGCGTGCCGTGCCGAAGTCACGTGCCCGTGCCCGTCGTGAGTCGGGAAATTGATTTCACCCACCAACCCACGGAGAGTGGGAGAGCTAATCCCTGCGCTGCGCTAGTGTTCTTGCCTTTTTCTTCTCTCGGCCGTCCAAAAGTGACAGCATGAAATTCAGCATTCAGCCCCGCCAGAGAGAGGGTTTGCATTTTTATTGGTAAATTCAATCAAAGCCGCACACCGCCGCGCGTCACCGAGATTTGTGTTTACGGATCGGTTCGGTTCCGGCTCGCGTGTCGAATTAGGTCCCCGGTCCCCGACAGACCGAGTGGGAGAGGGAGAGCGGGGGAGCTAGTGGGCATCCTTTCGAGGGACGACCGTATTCTCCGGCCGGATGGGAAAGTGCACTCAAGCTGCGTGTTGCACAGATTTTTACTTCCGAGCGGGCACCGATGTCCTGCCAGAGGCACCGATAGAAGATGCACGTTTGCCATGCCCTATTTCATGCTGGGCAATATTGTAACTAAGAATATCCTTTACTGAAGGGACCTAGAGGAACGTCACACAGCACGGACGATAACCGGACCCCGTACGATGGCAGCTGTTACCGCCGAGGGATACGCACAAGCCTGACGCTGCTGTCACCGGGGCACCGGAGTGTAATCTATTACGCTGTGACATTTGTGCTTTCTTTCGCTTCCGGAGGTTTCCATCGGCGAAGAATCAACCAAGCGATTTGTGAGAAAATGTTTTCATATGCGAACGGAATGGCAACACCATATGACAATGGACCTCGATTATGTGTTTTGCAATTGAGCGATCACAACATGTGTCGATTGTCCGTTTGCCTGCGCCATGCTGCACAACTTACAGCGTAGTCCATCTTTGTGTCTATGAAAGACCTTTAATGAGTGATATAATAACAGCTGTTTGTGAGGTACCACTCTTCGTCTGAGAAAGTGGATTGAGATTCAATCTAGGACATTGCATTTGAATTGTCCTTCGCTCTTGTCTCTATTCAATTTTAGAGAGCACTGGGCTCGGTTTAAGAATATTTAGTAGCCACCACTATCGACAGAGCATTTCAGCATTAGTTAATGCATTTCAAGTCACGTACATTCGAATGATGATCAGATGGTGTTTACTTCGGGACAACGACGTGACGACAAACACTTATTTCAATTTAATTGTACGATTCAACCGTGATTTTAAAAACTGTGTTTATTCAACAGACAATAAATATTTGAAGGAAACAAAGAGAACTATTTCCTAGTAATGTTGTAGGAGAAAGACTTTAAATCTGTCTACTAAAATTGCTTCCTTTTTCAAAATACATTATTTCTCAGGTAACAGAGAAAGTCATCAAAATGTTACTAGCGATACTACAGAAGAAACTGTCTTCGGAACCCATTTCCCGATGTTTCGAATGCAGTAAATGCTAGTCCGCGAAAAAGAACTAAGAAGGGGATGGGCGATTTCTTCGCCCGGCGGTATTAAGGGCCACAAATTGGGCAGCATAAGACGAGGCCTCCGATTATCGCATAGCTTGCTGACCAACCCAGTCCCCGGCCAGGACCCTGCCGTGTTGGTGTGCAAATTGGATAATGTTTTCGCGTGCCGGATTGCATCACCGAACAAAACGCACCCGATCATGGCCGTGGCGGCGTGATTTAATATCGGTCGCATATTTATGTTCCGTCTGTTTGTTCAATTTTGCTACGCGGACACGACGATGGTGATGTCACGAGACGCCAACCGAAGCCATCGTCGCGATGCAATAACGTGCAATGGTCTCGTTGCATTTTGGTGCACTTTCGGTGTACGTTTCTTCCACAAGCGCACCGCACTGACAAAAACACATTTCGCAACGGCACGCAGGATGGACTGTCGGCGTAAAGGAAGTAGCGAAAGCAGCAGTGGCAGCCACCGAGAGCCAAGCGCTGACCACATGAGTGACGGCAGGGAATGGCGTGGCCATTGTGGTGGAAACGTTTTGTTTTTTTTTTTTTTTTTTGCTGCCCCGCGCACATGTTTGGGCCAATTAAATGCGGGCGAAACGACAAAAAAGCGCTCCCAAAGGGAAATAAATCACAAAACCAACCAATCACCGGCCGACGCCGCGATGTCCTCGAGCAGCACTAACGCCCGCAGCAGCACATTGATAATGACGATGATTTATGTTCGCACGATGAAAAGAGCGACCGACCGCTCGTCGTCGTCGTTGCCGTCGTCGTCGAAACGCCAGATTGGATCTATCAGTCGGCGAAACCGGGAGAGGTCATCAGATCGCAACACCAGATAATGGCGGGCCCCCGTTGGAAAGCTTGCAGCCCGTTTGCTCTTGGCCGAGGACGCCAAGGATTCGATTGATGAAAGGCGCAATTTAATTACTTTTTCGAAACGAGCCAAAAAACGGAGGTGTTTTTTTTTGCTGTGCCGTTTGGCTACTGACAATGGACCATGTTTGAATGAAAATGAATTTTTTTTTTTCATTTGAACATTTTCTTTCATACGGTGTATCTCAAAAAACATAAATCCATTTGAGTTCGGAACATTTGAAACTGCTAGCCCTCATGATGCTTCTGTTTAAATCAATGCCTAGGTCAGTTTTGTGACATTTTTCCTTAACTTCAATGACCCAATGTGTGTAGTTGTGCAATTTTATCGACTTCGAGTTATCGATTTGAGAAGCGAAACAGGATTTCGATGCAGAATAAATGATAAAACAATAAAACAACAATAAACTCATTTTCTTCAATTTCCACAGAGATACCAATGTAGATGATGAATCTCACTAGAACAACCTACAGCAAATGACCTTTAAAATATATACAGCGGTTATCAAAACAAAGTTCAACATCCGAACATTTGAACAAGAAGTATGTGCGATTCCAAAAGACGACGTATCTTTTGGAATCGCTCTATGAAAATGTTGCATATAAGTTTTCTAGAAACAAAATGCTCTATTAGATTCATCTATTCATCTAGAATTATCTATTGGAGATAGCTATCGGCATGCTACAAACGGCTACTTCTACCGGAAAAGGGTATTTAAGGCAAGGAAGATCCCAAATTTGCACAAAACAAAGACGCGTTTAAGTTTATGCCTTAGCATCAAATTATCCTTGTCATCCTATGTAAGCCGGCCGGTAAGCCGGTGAGAAGTTTCCACGTCTCACGAAAGACAATATTCGACGATGTTCATAGTATGACTTATGTGTTAATTATCATTCACTTCAATCGTTATCAAAACTAACGTCACGACAAAGGATACAGAAACAGGTTCCGCCATTAGTATTCCGAGTAGTGGTTGAAGAAAACACCTCCAGAAATCGGTGGGTAATTTGTATCCACAAACATATCAACGACCTGGAAGAGATATACTCATTAAATCGCTCACATCAATGGCATCATCATCATTACCATGGTCAGCAAGTGATTAGAGTAGGTGAAACAGGATTTGGCGTCCGCATACAACTCAGTTGCGGGCGGCATCCTGCGGAACTGTAGATTTAGTGCCACCCTACACACTCCGAACCAATAATTGAACGGACGGATTAGCCGTCCGTGGGATAATTTCGAGGCTCCATGACATCCCTGCTTCCGAGGATTGTAATTTAGTGAATGGAAGAGAGAGAGAAAGAAAGACGGGAGAACAAAATGAAAGGAATGGAGCAAGTAAACCACAATCCGGCGCCTCCACCGGAAGCACGGTGGCCGCGGCCTCAGGCCCCAGAAAACGGGGTAATTTCAATTCGTTTCTATGGCCACCCCAGCATAAATCGCGCCAATCGCGTGGAGAAAGGCACCGGCGGGTGGACTGCAATCGAAAGCGAAGCCACTGCGTCGTCGCCCGCCTGTCCACGAGGAGGACCCGCCGATGGGTGGAGGCAGAAACCCCAGCTCCCAGCTTCCAACCCCCGATTGGACACGGCGGTGAAGGCAAACGGATCACGATCGCGGCAAAAACGGTAGGTGCACCAGCAACATCGGTCACAATGGCCGCGCCCGCGAATGGGTGTCGTCGTGTCTGATGCGACCTCCACCACCCCTCGCCCTTTCCTGCCCTTTTCCCTTTCCCGCTGATCGGCTTAGAATGCGGAAAACTAAAGCTAACGATGGTGGCGAGCTGGCTCGCCGGTGTGGGACCGTCGCCCCGGGTGGAAAAGTGCAGTAAATTCGCAAAGGGGATCAACCCTAACTCAATCGCTCTGTCGCACTCAAGGGGGCCGAGCGGCCGGGGCTCTCCATCACAATGCCATTAAACTAACAATCAACCGATACCGACATCGGACCCGGCCGGTCGCTGATTCCGCGCTTGTTCGCCCTTTCGGAGGGGTCTCTCTTTTTTTTCGTTTAGAGCTCCTGCCGCAGGAGTTCCTGCCTCCCTCCGTCTCTGTTGTGGTCTTTATGCTGCGGCCATCGGTACGTGCTTGATGTAACTACAGCAACCGGCCAGCCCGTTAGTTACAGACGGACTCTCTACGGTAAGGACGGCGAATGAAACTCCTTTATGTTGACAAGACCGAAATGAGAGGATGAAAGCGCCGGCAAACAAGTCACCCGCCCGGTGTGCGATGGAAATGTGATTATTGAACGAATTTCTTTGTCTTTCTTTTTTGTAGCATAAATTTAGAAATATCATCCGCAAACGGCCCGACACAGACCAACAAATTAAAGGCACCTTCAAAGTGCAATCCATGATCGATTATTCGAACAACACGCCAACCACGGAGAACACGGAAACGGTGGAGATGCATCCGAAAAAGTGTAACCATTCCAATGAGTTTAAAAACAACGAAACAAAACAATTTCACTCTCACAGTGCACGGGCCGCTGCACTGATGCAATGGGACTGCACTCTCCCCCCAACACTCTCTCTCTCTCTGTTTCTCCTTTCACCGGTCCGGTCAGCCGGGATGGGTGGGAAAAGTGCAGTGTCGTAACCGATGGCGCTCCACGCCCATCAGGACGGCTCGCCGTGTTGCTTTTCCGCACTTTCCACCGGCCCAAACTTTCCAATGGATTGCTGGTGGCGTGCGCAACGCCGTTTTTTCTTTAGCCCCAACTGACCCCCGGGCGCCACCCCGGGAGCCCTTCTTTTCCCGGGAGCCGACCACTGATTAGAGATTTCGCCATGCCACCACGCAGGTTCGCGTTCCCGAAGAGTTGGAGCGCCAACTGCAAAAAGGTATTTTCAATTAAAATTGCAACGAAACGATCGATCCGAAAATGCAACCCGGCAGCAGTTGCAGTGGGTGCCGTGAACGAATGCAACGGGCGCTACCCGTCCGCAAGCTGCGCACGATTGTAGAGAGAATAGAAATAGAAAATAGTGTTCGGAAATCGGAATTGAGTAATAAATAGAAAATCGAAAACAACGGTCGGTTTGGTCACACGTCAAAATACTAATTGGTGATTGCGATGCGGATCCTTTTGAAAACGGTTAAAAATGAATTCTTCGCTTTCCATAACGTCAGAAACTATTCAACATCCATTAAAATAAATTAAATTTTGTGTGCGGAATGAATTGTTTGCTGCCAAAACATTGAAAATGCTGCAGAAGGCCTTCGATGAGCAAGCTCCATCGAAAACAAGAGTTTATAAATAGTAAAATTTGTTCAAAGAGCGTCAGGAAAGCGTTGAAAACGAAGCACGACGACCAGCTACACGTCAATAAAATCAACGAATTGGTACTCCAAAATTGTCGATTGACTGGTCGAGATCTTACTATTTGGAAAGGTCGTGTTCATCATGTCGACATCAAAAGGAATTGATAAACTTATAATGACCATCCTGTCCTGTTCTATCTGTCAAAACTAGTCGACACAAACTTCAATCAGTCTCTTCTGTGCATATTATCCTGCGTAGTCTTTATAAAGCAGGTAAAACAGGTCTTCGCAAATATAGTTGGGCTGTTTCAATGATAAACCCCCTTAAAAAGCAGAAATATTATTTACACTACTCAATTGATATTTTGATTGATCTTTTACTGACCAAAAGCAATTTTCCATCCTCGTATTTCATTAAATATTTTATTTTCTTGAAGTAAGCTTTGCTTCGCCAACCTCTGTATATCGGGAGGAAGTTTGCTTACAATAAACACTGTTTATATTCCCGAATAGAATACGTGAGTCAATAAATCCCCAAGTGTAAAATACGGCCCGGTCCGTTCTTCTAAAATTAAAAAAAAAGTCCTCAAGATGCTAAATACCGCTGATAAATCAATTTTTTTATCTCATCCCCTATATATACCGTTCAATTTGTACAGTATCTATTTCGTATGATCCACGAGAATGTCCAAAAGAGAGCTGCTTCAAAAAAAAGTATGGAAGTCCCCTGGATCCATCAATACATTACAGAGGCCACAAGAAGTCCGCCCTCAGAAAGGCTGTGACCCGAAGAAATCCGCCCACAGCGACTCAAACGTCGGCTGGGAAGGTCATGGCTTCCGTATTTCGGGATGCAGACGGCATAATATTCATCTTCGACCTTAAAAAAAGGGATAACTCTCAGCAGCCTTCATCGGATAGTGGGACAGTGGAACTTACTGTGATCCGCGTGCTACATGAATGTATGCTGTCGGAACAATAGTAACCCATCCATTTCTTTCCATCTATTCCAGCATTCTAGTTCGGTTTTAGGAAAAGCCATAAAACGAATAAACAATCTCTAAGATCGTGCTCACACGGAACGGTGGGAAGCTTACCGGCTTACCGGCCCACCGAAAACAAAACCCTGCGCCCTCCCTGCCTCTCAGTTCCCCTTCCCGTCGCGGTGAACAAACGTGACTCGGGCCGGCAAACGATAGGCCCGCTGGTTACGGTCGACTGAGTACACGTCTCAAATCGTTTCCTACAAGTGCCACTTATGCGCTGACGTACGCGTTCAAAGGCTGGCCAAGTTCCTCGGCCCCGGCCAAATCCTGCACACATCATCCACCCCCTAAAGGGCCCCCTCGGTTGGCGACGGGACAAGGGACGGAAAACACAAAACACTCTCGTTTGCTGCGCACAATAATTTCATCAAACATATCCGCCCGCGCGCGCCATCGTCCGCTCCGTGACTAATTGCACGAAATCTTTCCCTCGCTCGCAGCCCTCTCTCTGCCAGTCTGCTTTTGGGGTGCACATCACCCCCGGTGCTGGGGGTGTGCGTAACGCGTCGCGTCCGGCATCCGTTTAATTATCCGTGGAAGTGAACCACGGACGTAAAATGACCTACGAATTTCCGAGAGAGCGGCCCCATGTGCTCGGAAACATTCCCTTTCGGCTGTCGATACTCACAACGGCAGGGCGGACGATGCTTTAATGAACCCTTTGGCCGGGCCATTTTTTCATTTCTGTTTGCTCCGCCTCGACGGGACGATTCACACAGTCATGTTCCTGGCCCGGCCCGGCCCGGACCGGTGCCTGTGTTATTCGTACATGAGCATAAAGGCCTCCCTTTCGTGGGCCCGGTGTGCTGGAGGAGAGGTCGTGCGGCCATCGAGATGATGATTCAAATTCTTTGCCCGAAACATGGGACGCCCCCCAAAAATACCCGCAGCCCAAAAACGATGCTCAGTTCCAGCGTTCCAGGGTTCGGATCCAAAGAAGAGCAGCGTGATCCGTGGGTCTGCCGAAGCCGGCACGTGTTCGGGGGCATCATCGGGAGCGGCGAGAGTGTGAAGGACGGACACACTGTTTATTCGAAGATAAATCCATACCAAAACTGTAGTTTTGTTTCCACGCACACCGGGACCCAGACCCAGACCCAGTGATCGTTTCGATTTTCTTTCGGCTTTCGGTTTTCCTTTTCAACGCGCGTCGTCGTGTTTTTCTATGCCGTTCCGTCGTTACTTGGCCCCGGCCTCGCTTTTATGCTGGCGATCGGGCAGGCCGCTGGTCTGTGGCTGGCTCCTAACAAAGAGCCGCTTGGATGGGAGATAAAATGAAATCTTCAATCTCGCACAGCGCCGGACTTGGTTCGGTTCGTGTCTTCTTCAGGCACGGAGTGTGTCCAAAGCTGGCGACGACTCGACTCGCGATTCCGAGCATCGTTTGTGGTGTGCTTTTGTGGCGAAAAGGCGAAAGGCGTCTTGAGCAGTCGGTGAACTTATCGTAACCTTTCCCGGAAATTGCTTAGCAGATAGCCAGCGCCAGTTCCGCAGTTACGTTGCATTCAACAAACAACAGCTCGCTGCACCCAATGTATTTGTTTTGCCCAAAACTTATAAACCAGCACCGAGAGGCGACAACGTTACCGGCTTAACGTTAATACTCTCGGCATCTCTCAGACGCCATCAATATGTCGGCACAAACTCACAAGCCGTTGGGCCGCGTTCTCCGTTCTCCTGAGCATATGCGTTTGAAAAGGAAAATGAAAAAAGGATGTAGGAGGCACAAGAAGAAGAACTCTGGCTCCGGAGCATAAATTCGAAGAAATAGAACTCCCAGAAGGTCATAGAAAGGCCGAGAGAGGGGGAGAGAGAGCGAGCATAAAAGGTGCACAGATTATGCAGCCTCGCTTTATCCGGTCCTACGTCAAATCCGAAAGGCTCCGGCTCCGGCCGGTCGGCCAGCCTAACCGAGACGTCAAGCAGAAGGAGGTAGGAAGACCCAGACCCAGTTGCAGTGGCCAAGGCCCGACACGCGGGTCCGGGACGGCGGGGCCTTTCGCTCGGATAATTAATAGGCATTTGTGGGACGGACGGAGTGTAGCAACTCCATTCAGTGCGCAAACCCGTGGCAGCTGCACCACTCCGACCTAGGCACCGGGACGGACGGAAGGACGAAAGGTATGAACTATGAAATTTCGGTCGAGAATGGCCTGGCATTTTGGGCCTCGAATTTATGTGTGCCCCGCGCGTTCAGTATCTTCGGCCTTTTATCTTCATTACAACAAAAGAAAAGGAGAACCCCGTAGGAGGCTCGGATATGCTGTGCATATGCTGCCCCGGCACGGCCCAGTCAGGGTCCCGGCCATCTGCACCGAACAGAGAGAGAAAGAGAGTGCGGGATCCATATGGTTCAGGTACGGCGCAGCAGCCTTGCCGTTGGAATGCTTTGTTTGTTTTTTTTCGCTACGCTCTTATGCTACGGGCCAGTTAAGCATTCCCTCCCGGTGTGGCAAGATCGGCGCATCTGCGTACGGCACACCATGGGCGAATCACCGTCCGATCTGGAGCATATCGGTTTCCCCCGTCGGTCCGACGTCCGACGGAGATGATGATGCAATCACCAGCAGCGTAATCAATATGTTGGTCGCGCCGAAGTAACTGAACTCCGGTGTTCACCTTGAGAGAGCGTAATGAATGCTAATGCAGCCGGTAGGTTATTACCACGCACTTAGCCGTACCTTCGGAACGATTAAAATATAGCGTTAAACTCGTAGCGCAATCCGCACTTCGCGGGGCATAATTTCGTTGTAAAGGCCACCATAAATATCGGCGACAGTGGACCGGCTCGGAACCAATCGCCGATGAGCCATTTTATGGACACTCTCCGGTGTGTGTCGCAAACAATAAGTGGTGCCATAAAATTGAGCACATTTTTATGTTTCCGTGGACGTCTCGACGGACACTATTGGTATATGCGGGACCACACGCGGCATAACTTACCTGTAACGAGAGCGAGAGAGAGAGAGAAACATATTATAAAACTCTGTCTGGTAAGGGCCGAACACACAACATAACTCGCCCACTCTCCGGAACTCGAACTCGACCCGGAGGTCCTACCACCATAAATCTGGGCGCCAAGTTTGTTGACCTTACACCCCGTTCTAAGCAGCGGGCGGCCCACCCTGATGCCCCGAATTCTTTCGTTCGCTTTTAATCGTTAAACCCACCCAACACAACCCACACACCAAGCCATCCTTTAATGGTGGGCCTCCGACACCGGGAATGTTCCCAGAGCGTTTCCACCGAGCGGGGGCTCTGGTTGGGGTTCCAGAAAATTTGGCCATAAAATTAACGTAACGTAGCTAATGAGTGGCGGTCGAATTCGGCTCCTGCCGATGCGGAAATGATCGCTTAGCGCTCCCCATTCTTCCCGTTCCCAATGAAACCCCTTTCTTGGGAAGAGACCCAAGGCGGGGGCGAGATCCTTAAACACTCTGCGCCCTTCCCATCGATCTGGTTCAGTGAACCTGTGGCGCCCGAAGGAAGTCGCATGTACCGGGTTCCAACCAACCCATTCTTCGTTGCGAAGGTCGCGGTTGAACATGGTACCACCGGCTGATGAGATCATACGCACGAAGGTTGCTACACTGGGAAGCGGAAGAAGTGGCGGCAGTCAGGTGGCATCCGTTGGACCGTGACCCGGGCCTCTGAAGGTGATGATCGATTGCGCGAGTAGCGTGAGCACCAGAATCCGCCAATTCACCGGCATGTGGCGTACGGAGCATTATTATGCTGCGCTCCGGTCGTACTTAAACCCGCATCGTCATCCGCGGCGTGGGTCGTTGATTGAGTGTTTCGGTGGATCGGGGAGTAATTCACCCGCTTTGAAAGCCTAGAACTTTGAACCGAACACGGTGAGCAAGTCTCCCGATCGACTTTTGTTTGCTTTCGCAAAAAAAAACGGAGAGCATGCGAAACAATCACACGCCTTTGGGAGTAGCAATTCATCTCGATGGGATGCGTCGGAACAAACGCCGGCGATGAGAAGCGTACAGCGAGCTGGTTGACTCACTTCACAGTGAAGTGCACCGAAATTGCTCTCCATTACTCGAGTACCTCGAGTGGCCGCCGAGAGCGATGACAAACTTCTCCTACGTATCGCGGAACTGCAAATTGGAAGCATAAAAAATCGCACCACAGCATAAGGCGTGAAAATCACCCGAAAACCCGGGAAGTGGCCGTGGAAGCAAGGATTTTTAGCATACTTTCCCGAGGGCAGTCGCTCCCGGTTTTTTCTATATGTTGGACGTTTTGGAGCCGCGAAAGAATGGGGCGAAAATTGGAGCGCATTCTTGACGCTCTTCCTCGACCACGTCAAGTGGCCGTTCAGGCCATTCAGATGGGATGCTACTCGAGTCTCAGCCCTTCCATCCAAGCAATTTAAGTCATTCCATCAGCCCGTGCAGTGTTGTCGGCCACAGCACACATACACATGCAACACTTGACACGCCAAGAAGTGTCCTTCTTCTCTGGCGCACAGACTGACACCTCCGAATTCATGGGCGACACGGCGAACGAGGGACCCCAGCAACGCGCCATCCTTTACCATTGTTTCTTCTCTCTCTTTCTCTCTTTCCCCTTTTTTATGTTTTTGTTTTGAACGAAAAAGAAGCCCAAAAGTGACTTCCAAGCCAACCTGTTGAGCCGGTCGTGTTCGTGTGGCGTCGGCGACGGCGATTTTTCCTTCCGCAGGATAATTACCACCTCGGTCGGTCGTCTTTTGGAGCAGCGTTCACAGACTTTTACCACCAAAATGATGGCTCCGGTATGCGCCGTTTCAACACCCTGCCAACAACAAAGGCTCTCCACAGTGCGTCCTGTGGCATTCGGAGGTGCCGGAGAAAAAAGCATCGCTTGTCAAGCGTTCGGCACGACACACGGGAAGAAGGCGCTGAGGCTCACCAGCAACAAGTTTCCACGGAAAAGTCCCGAGCACGGATGGGAAAGCACATCTTGGCATTGTGCGCCACGACGCACAACACGCAGGCCAATCTTTGAACGCACTTTTCAATTACCGCCCCGAGATGGGATGTGCACTCCGCGCGGTCTCGATAGAAATGTTTCGTATAATTAATGTCTGGTGACCCGCCGTGGGGCCCGAACGGCTTGGGCCATGTTGCAATCATGAGTGCCATTAACTTTAATTCGATTGTCTTGTTATTGAAATGAGGCTGTCACTCGGGAGACGTTCAAGTGGCGATCGGCGACCATCGGGGTCCCGACGCAGACTTTGGTCTGCCCTTTGGGTCCCGGGTACTCTCCGCGGCGAACGATAAATGTTGCTTCGTTAGCATAACCATCACGAGCGGCGGCGTCGTGATATTTCGGCCCGGGGGCTAACTTACACTCGTACCGCTCTTACGATGTTACGATGCACTTACGATGGCCACCAGCAGACGACGACGAGGAGGTCGATGATGGTGATGCTGATGATGAGAGCCCATCAGACGGCTTAAGTACCTCGAGAACGTTTCATTCGTTGTTGAGATTTTTAGAAGCTTGCAGAGAGCTGCACCAGAACACCGGGAGCTCGGCTAGTGGACCGTAAGTGCAAGTGGGCGGTCGTTTACAATGGACAGAACATCCGATCCGTAAAGGGTGCGCTGTTTACCCGAAAAACCAATAGGGGGCATTTGGTCATTCTTTGTTGCCAGCGCCTGGCTTGAGGAACCGTAATAGATCCCCTTCTAGATCGAGTGATGCTCTCTCTCTATGTGCCCGGTTGAAACTGATGCCGTGACTAACTATAATCAGCAGAACCGAAGGCAGGGCTCTAAAACATGATTTTACATTAGAATACAATGTTGTGCGCGTGTTCCGTGGCCATTAAATTGCCCCGTTTATGAACTGTTTCTGCTAAACTCTCAGCGCGTTGCAAACACTTTCCTGCCACTCTCTGAGGTGATTTATTACGTTCGAGAAAAGCTATTTATTACTCCCACTAGCAACACTCTTTTTTTAATGCACGACCATTTTCAATAAAGAAAATGGGTTTCTCTTTAACATAATTTTGCTTCATAAAACATTAGGGAACGGTCGCAGCTCGGCTTTAATAATTCCTTGAACGCTACATGACACGCATCAGCGATCGGCCCGAGGGCTTTAAAGGTTTTCCCACCCGTTCGTTCCTACGGGATCGGCCTGAGTGATGCGTCTGTAAGATTAGAGAACGTGTCCCACACATACAGAGACGGCCACATGTGGCCACATGTGGAAACTTTTATTGTAATCTTCTTGGAACGCGCCAGGGGCGGCTTATCGCTTTAGAACTCCATCGGTGTCCGCGGGCGCGACATTTGCCGGGAGAAATCTGATACCTTTTTTACAGCTTCGATCCGTCAGAAATCCTGCACGGGTGTGTGTTTGAGAAGTTAACGACCTTTCGTACGTAGGGAGGGCGCAGTCCATTAAGCCATTTCGGGCTCGCCCGATAGCGACCGATATCTCGAGTTCGAGAGCGTCGGAAGGGCTTCCATTAGTGAGCCCAGCGGCCGGTGCTGCACGGATGAGCCATTACTTTTTATGCTGAACTTCAACGGGCCCAGTCCCTACTTTAGATCCTATCGCACGGGCGAGGGTTGCAAAAATACGCGAGCGAGTTCCCTTTGAGGTCCAACAAAGGGAGCGCGTGCGATTCGTGCGCTGCACATTTTTGCATTACGCTGGAACTCGCGAAACGGTGCACATAATCCATAATCCACGCCGCGGAACACAGGCGCCCCCATTTGGAGGCCCCTCGGTGGGGGGGAGGTCGGTGGAAAACGGCCCCACAGCGCCACCTTTTTAACGACTCGCCGGAATCAGCAGCGTGCCACAACGTGGCCGACCCCGGGCCACGTGGTTGCAGTTTTCTTCGCCAACCGACGCGTTAATGACATTTCAAGTTCATTACCCCCCGCCCGGGGGTGGGTGGCACCAGTGCAACATCGCTACCTCCCCCCCGCGGAGTGGCGTAGAGAGCTGAACTTTCACTCGATTGCGGCTCATGCTCTCAGTTTTCACACTTTGAGCCTTTCCGTCGAAAGCCAGCCACCGTTGTTGGTGTGGCTGCTGAACCCTCGAATCACACGGTCACAGGGTCCACGGGGAGGCCACCGACACGGAGAAGGTTCGACCCCCGGGCCGAAGAGCTTTCCCTCGTTCGAATGACACAACGACGACGACGACGACGGGCAGCCGCTGACGGGTGACGGCGTTTGAAATGAAAACCGTTTACCGCGTTTCGGGTGTGGAACCAGAACCGCCGGTTCGCCACACTGAGGATGCTGGCGAGGCGAGTTCTGATGTTCCGTTCGGGGCGAAAGATGCTCGGAGGTCAACACGTCAAACGACCGTTTCCTCGAGCGCCGACCCTCGAACGGGCAGCCGAAAGTGGATTTTAGTAGAGCATTTGACTCTACTTTTGGTGCCCGAGGCGAAATGCATTCTAAATCTATATGCCTTTAAAGCTATCCCTACTCTACATCTATGTCTACATTTGTTTTAATTTTTGCAACGATATGGAAAGTTCCTTCGAGGCCTACAACACATTCTTTGTTTCGACTCCTATCTCAACTATTCACTGTAAAAGTTGTTCTCGGATCAGTCAGCTTAGCGAATAGCCAGAAGTGACATGGTTCGGGCGAATACGGTGATTGCGGAACGAACGATGAAATGATCACAAAAATGTGACGCAAAAACCAAGAATTGCCTCCCTATGAGTCCGGTCTGGTTTGACACACAGCATTACGTAAACCACTCCTAACACTCAAATAGTATTCTGAAAACCAGTAACAATCAGTGATATCCGTTACTTTTTGGCCACAGTTGTTAATCGGAATTAAAATGAGTATAAAAGCTACAACATTCTTCCAACAATCGGCATACAATTGTTCGTGAGAATTTCCAAGCATTAACAACATTATACAATGGCCCTTTAAATAAACTTGGATGGTAATATTTTGCCATCCCGGGCACCTTTCGCGTGAAAATTGTGATCAATATGCGGAAGCACCCAGCACACGTGGGGTCCACGTTGTTTGCGAGTCCTCTGATCCGATTTCAGTGCCACGTGGTCACCTTACCGCTATCGGATCGCAGACTCTATCGCCTCGAGCAAAAGCCACCCCACCACGAAGGACAGATTTTCGTGAACATCTTAAATACGCACAAACACACACGGAGTGTCACCGGCCCCGACCGATGACGGGCGTTCGACAAATATTTGGAAATTTAATACCCAAAACTCGGAGAACGAAGCACCGTTATCGTTAGCCGGAAGGTCCCCGGAAAGCGCCCGAAAGGACCTTCGAACCACCCCTCGGCGGCGCAGGGGGAATAAACTAATCCCTAACGCGATCCCGGCGGGTGGAGGGTGGCTCAAATTACCATCCGCAGGACACGAGAGATAGTGCGTCCGAACGCGCTCCAAGGTGGCCATTAAACCGACACGCGCGGCACCGAACACCGACCGATAATGGAGTCCCCGGACCCTCCGGAATGGCCCCGGTAAGCTTCGGAAAATTCCGGAAAAACGGCCAAATCACAGCGGACCGAAAAGGTAAATTCAATCGGACGGGAACGACCGGTGGTGGGATTATGTTGCCGACGACGTCACGATAAGATGGTGATGGGCCGCATCTTCCAGGGGCTCCGATCGGATTTCGTGGCTGATTCTGAGTTTTATGCCCACAACACACAAGCCGCATCGATTGGCCGCAACAAGGACACACAAAGCCTTCGCAGCATCCTACGACATCTTGGCAAATTTATATGCCCGTTGCCCGTAACAAGTACAGCATAATTGCCGCTTCAAGGTGACTCTCGCTCAATAATCCGGGCCGCTGGAGTCACGTCGGGCGTTCGGATTTTTTTCGAGCCCACGCATTTTGCGATGCCCGAGCACATCTCGAGGGAAAGATAAAATTAGGAAACGGAATAATAATGTGCCACCCCGAGAGCGATCCGTGGCACTGGCGGTTCGGCCCGATCTTCGGTCGGAGAAGTTTTCCGCCCAGAACGTATTGGCGATGCTTGATTTAATGAATTCACGGACTTTACCGAGTCGGGAGTTGCGCGTGATTGGATCGGAAAATTTAATGTTTATGCACAGGACAGGTACCGGACAGGACGGCACAAGGCGAACATGGCCACCAGAGGGTCATCATCGAGAGAATTTGGAGCGCGTAATTAAGGCAAAGCCGAATGTCTCGACTCAGCCACTTCGGTGGTTAATGAATTGCGATGATCAATAAATTGACCGGGTTTCGGGGCTTTGTGGAGCCACATTCTTCATCGATTCGAGAGCCAGCAGCTAGGAAGTGTTAGGACCCCGTCCATCGGCGGGGTCCCAATTAACAGTTTAGTGCCGTCGTTAAAGTATTGAGCGTAATGGCAACTCGTTAGAATTTGAGCTACTTTTGTGCCATTAAATCGACCCCCGGAACTCAACCTGCGTATGGGACGCACCCAGAGAAGGGTATAACGTGGTGGTGGCCATAATAATTTTGCTGTGCGCCCGACCGAAAAAGGCCACAATCATAAAGCAATCACAGTCGGCAGCCGCCGAGGACGGACTACTTTCACGGATAAACTAAAGCCGACGATGGTCGACGTTCTAACCCGTTCTGGGCAGTGCTGACGGCGTTACGGTGTGTTTCCTAATTAACTCACCGACCGGTCACGGAGTTTACAGCCACGCTGCAGGTGCAAGTTTCGTCCAAGAAAATAAATCGACTCGCCTCGCCGGATCACGCTGGTGGCGAGCAGAAATGCTGACGGGATGGGTTTGTGAATCTGGAACCCACCCGGACACCCCGGAAAAAAACCCGGTCCTCAGCAACCAAGTCTGGCAAGCTGAAGGATGCATCACAAGTGCTCTTTGACGCAACCCAAACGAACGGAACCGTTTGCCGGGAGAAACCGACTGTCGGGCTGCGTTGGAAAATGCACGTGCGCGCGGCACGGCACTTGGCACGGGATCGTCGAACGGAGACTTCTGACATTTCGCATCCGGAGCAGTACCATCGCCAGCGGAACCGGAATGTAGGTCGACGCCGGAAACGCCAACCGAACCGAACGAACCGTGGGAAACCCACGGAGAACCGACGAGGAAAATAGGAAAATCATGTAAATAGTTGACATGATTGAAAAATAAGCTGATTAGAGGAGATAACCACGTCGGCCCCGGACTGGGCACATTCTGAGCGGACCCGGGGGAAAATGTGGGAAAACCGGGGCCGAGATAGTGAGAGCTATAGGGGGTCGTGGGGGAATTCGGAATCCCACACGACGAAAGCTTTCACTTGGACGACTTTCAACACGGCACACCGCTTCGGGATAGCTACACGGTCCCCGGACCTTGCCCGGGTTGCCGGCGCTCGTTTCCGATGCTCATTTCCGATTGTGCGCCAGAATGTGTGACGAAACTGATCGCCATCGATGGGCGATAAGGCGAACCGTGCCGTTTTGTGACATACTTTACGTGTTTGCTCGGAAGTACCTTTGAACCTTTCGAAAGAGCCAAAGCAATGGTCGGGTGACCTTCACTTGCAAAAACAGATATTCGTCGTAACACACGGTCCGTGTCGTGTCACGAACTGGCAAAACGGGGCGCTTTAATTCCGCTCAGCACGCTCAGCGCAATGCTGAATTGGGAAAGAAAGGCCAGAAAGGAATCGTGAATCATTCCATCACGCCGTCGGTGGGCCCCGTTCAAGGACATTACGCTCATTAAAAAGCCCAGAAGGAGCGCTGCACGCCACCTGCGGAGTGCCAGACCTTCGGTGTCCTTGGTACCGCCAGTTACCCGTCCAAGGGCACACGGGCACAAGGAACGGAACGAAATGTGTGTCAACTGCTCGGCCTCGCAGGACACGGAAAGTCAACTCACCCGATGAGGGTGGTAGGTCCCACTCCTTTCCTTTCTTTTCTGGTGCTCGGACCAACGATCGGACTTCCAAGAAAGCACCGCGGGAGACAAACGAGCATACGGAGTGAGCGTTCACGCAGCAGGATCTTCCGGTGAAGCCACCGGACTCGCCTCCATCGGTTCCCACACACAGAAATGTGTATGAATTTTTAATCGGACATTACCAACCGGACAATGAGCCGCCTTTCATGGTGACCACTATTTGCTCATTAATGCTGTCGAGAGAGCATCGCATCACCCAGCTCGCGCGTTCCATCCGGGTCATAAAGCGCAGAAAGTTTGGCCCGGTCGGGAGTGACACCTTCCCGTCGGTTTAAGGTGTCGACTCTGTTGAACCGGAGCGCTGTTTTTATGACTCGCGCCCCACACCATAGTGTCACTCGTGGTTCCTTCTCCTGACGACACTTTGATGGCTCCCGCGGATGGTGCTAAACACAAAATGAATTTGACAGCGCGACAGCGAGACGAGCGATGGGCCTTTGTGCTCCACGCCACACCACAACACCGTCCATTAATCTCAAGTGCGCAGTTATGTCGAACGTCTTGTCAGGACAGGGCCTTGGACGGTAGAGCGAGCGAGAGCGTCCAGCAACAGATGCTCCGTCGTTAAACGATGCTTAGCAGCAACGAAAGTAGATCGGAGAAGCGATCGATTCGGTTGAGAAGACCAAAGAAATAAAGAGCCATCGCCGTCGGGTGGGAACAATTTATTGGCTGTTAGCTTAATTAAACTAAGTGACGGTGCGTAGAGTGGCCACATCCTGGCCGTGGCATAAAATTGCATTCATTATTCATTTACCACCCCCCACCATTTAATCAGTGGCCGTTTTTGGACCCCTCGGGGTCCCGGTTTTATGAAACCCCGCCACGTCAGACCCCTTCAGCGTCTTGCGTTAGGAAGGATCTCGAAAAGTCCATCGCGCAACATCGGCCCGCCGCATGAGTCACCGGGCCTCGGCAGCATCATCATCGTCATCGTCGTGATCGAATGAAAAACGATCGATCGGGGCCAACATTTCTCAAGCCGGCCCCGCGCGTCCGATCCGATCTCCATCCGCCGGCAACGCTTCCAAAGATGGCCGCGAAATAATAACGAAAGCATCGCCACGGAGAAGCCACAAAAAAGCGGGCTCGGTGCGGCGCAACGTACGATGCTCTCATTTTTGGGCCATCCAACACACAGACAGACAAGATCCGAAGGTCTCGGCGGCGGCGGCCAAGACGGCGTCGCAGCCTCCCTAGCTCGCCGCCACCGCAGAGCCCATTTCGCGTCCGATTTCGGGCCCGACAATTTTCGGGTACCACGAACCGAATTTCGGAACGGCTTGGGTTTCATAACGATGGCGGACGACGGCGGACGGCCGATGCCTTCTTGGGCATCCGCCGGCCCGGGCCACTTCTTGATTGGATCTTCACGGTGCACGCAGAAAAAAGGCAGGTGGTTGCCGATCTCTGCGCCCCCGATCGCCGGAGTGCCGTACCCGAAATGTGTAACAACCCCACCACAGTGACGGTGAGATGCAAAAATGTCAAACTTAATTAGGCACCACCTTCAACCAAACCCTGTTGAACCTTGTAGCCCTAGCCGAACCTCACGAAAACGAAGCCCACACGATCCGCGAGGGATACGACATCGGAGAACATCATTAGGGGCAGCGGATGGGCATGCTGGGGGGAGTGTTGGGTTTCGTTTGAGACCCCAGAGACCCCCTCACACACAAAGCAGAGTGTTCTCTGCGAGCCTTAAGCAAAGTCTTGCAAACTTGAATAGAACTTGAAACGTGCGGACTCAAAATGTGAGGAAATGTTCTGGGTAGCATTCAAAAAAGAGGTGACAATCGACGATAATCAACGGACAATTCTCAACTCAGGTTGCGTGTCTAACCCTCCTGGATACCCCTCTGGTGATGGCCGATCCCAGAAAAGTACCGCAATTCGAGCGCATTCGTCCGCGCGTAATGCGTGTTCGCGTCTAATGATCTCGCTAACCCGACCTGGCCAGAGAATCTTCTCAAGCCGTGTCCAGGTCTTCATGGGCGAAAATCGCGTTAGTTAAGGCCCAGTACAGAGCCCCCGGGAACTAGGCAACTTCCCCGGAAATCTCAGGAACTCCCGGCGATCGGAGGCACGCAACTCTAATCCTGCCAGCGGCGGCCCCCGAGGTCCGTAACGAGGGATTAACTGTTTAATCACCGTCAGCAGGTCATGCACATTACGGGGCCTTCGAGGTACTTCCATTTCAATCTCATTAAACACTTGTTGGCCTCCCCAAAAAGCCGGGACTGCGCGGCCTGAACCCGTAAACAAGCCGCAAATCGTTTGCGCATTCCGATCATTAGCGCTTGCGATGGGGTGAGGCGGTGAGGCGCACCACCTCCCGCATTTTTTTTGGGTGAGGAACAATCTGGCCGACCCCGCGACGCAGACTAGAACCCCCTAAACTGGGGGTCCCAAAATAAAAAGTTCCAAAACCCGAAGCCCAACCCTGCCCGGTTGGCAGATCAAATTAATTTTGTACGAACCATTTATCTCCTCCGGTCCGGTTAGTCGGATTCTTCGGTAAGCGGCCGACGGGGGTCTGGGCCCGGTTCTGGTCCCGCATCCTGCCACCGGAGGTCGGTGGCCAGCCGATTTGATTGATTGAATATCCTCTAGCCTCGGACGGACCCGCACCATCATCATCATCATCATCATCTCGGAACGGAACGAATCCCAAATCAGAGTGTGCAAAACGGCGCAGCGCAAGAAGGCGAATCTCAAGGCACCCCCACAGACACACCCAAAAACACACGCATACACCGAAGGATAGAACCAAGAAAGTGATCAGCGAAAACAAAGTCGAAAGTCAAAGACCACCACTTTGTAGCGCTCCCCACCACCGGAGCTTGCCTGGGCCAAAGAACTCTCGCTCACGACCGACCGACCACCACACCACAACATCACCACCCCTTTACACCGACCGCCCGGATTGGCCCCGCTCGGCCCCAACCCAACCCGGCCAGCGGGGAGGCCGGTTTTGATTTTTTGATTTATTTTCGTCGGTCGATTTCTTTTTTGCGCCAACATCAGGCCGGACCGGCTTGAGCCTAGCCGTTTTGTTATTTTTTTCCACTTTCTTAGTCATTCCTTGTCCCGCGCCCGCGGTGTCCGCGATTTCGTGGTGACGAATTCAGTGGTGGTCGTTTGCTCGACTCGAGTATCTAATTTGTGGACATTAGCTTCTAGCGCCCGCGCGTGATGGCGTCTTGGCGGTGACACAACAACGCGGATTTTTCCGTGGTGCGGATTCTTGTCAAACACGCTTCTGGGTTTCTTCCTTTCTTGGGCACAGCTTCGCCAACAAAAGGCAGCTCACAGTGGAGTGTAATAATTAAAGTTGCTTTTCTGCGGGATCGTGCGTTTGAAGTAGGTTAGCGAAAGGTAGCACAGGGGTGCAAAATACGGGTTCACACTTTGGGCTGTTGCTTGATGAATGTGACCCCGATTAGAGAGATGTTGAGGAAGGTAACCGGACTGCTGAGCGATTTCCGTTGCATGTGCTCTGCTTTCTATCAACCATCCATGTGATCCTCATCAATTCCAGTAAACATTTTCGTTCCCAACTTCCAAGAACCATAAAATAGCATTCGATATTCGGAATCATATGTCAGCTTGTCCAACTTAACATTCACATTCCATTGTTGCTAAGGTATCACGATCACCAAATGGTGATCAGTTACATAATGCATTAAGTAAATAACTTAGCTTCAGATGTCTTTCCCATACTTTCAATGTTTTTACTTTAAATGTTTTGGATTAAAGAGATGGACTCTAACCGTGCAGCAAGCAACAAGTCTTGTATGGTACAAAGATACCGAATCCAAAAAGCTCTAACTTCACTATTATTAATGTCTCTGTGTGGAAATATTTCATTTTTCTGAGATCACGTTACGGATACGGATATCACGTTACGCTTTTCAGCATTGAGAGTCGCTCCAATGCAGTTTCAACAACGATCAATCATAGATACGAACTTCAGAAGGTTTCAAACGTGCTTTAGTCTACAATTTACGTTTGATGAAGTTTGAACATATCGTGCTTTGTGCCAGGAACATACCAAATGCGGACAGCATTGATTTTTTGCTACCGTTTACATAAAGAGGATACAGAATGGTAAATAAATCAAATCAATAAAATCAGTTTAAAATGAAATCAAACGGTTACGACAACGCCAATGATAACTATTCATACCATGCAATGGAAATGAAACCTATTCACATCAAATATCAATGATTCATTCAAGAGCTTGTTTAAAATAGAAATGTTTGAATGGAAAAGAATAATACGGCCCGCGTTCCCGGAGCCACTTTGAATTACCTTCAATGTTGTATTTGCCGATTTTAATTAAACGCCCTGTTCTTCAAATTCGCAACATTCGAAGCAAAAATAATAAATGCCCAAAAGCGTACCGAGTGTTCCAGTGTACTGTCCCTCCCAACGAACCGAACGGAATCCAATATCCGGTCCTAATGTGAGCTCACTTTCATCTCAAATGCACCGAATCAACACCCCTCGACTGGCGTACATTTCCTTCGTAGCAGCGCCAGCGAAGTCCGAAGGACGCCAGAATTGCGCACCATGGAAACCCGGTGCGCCTTGTTCACAAATCTCATGTTACGCCTAATAAAAACATTTAATTCGATTCCCTCCCCCTACCGGTCGGGCAATTTCCGGTGTGTCATGGACCCACCGGTCGCCGTCGACCTATAATTAGCGGAACCATGATGCTGCTGCTGCACAGCTCCTGTGGTTCCAGCGGGTTCCAGGGCCTCTCAAGGCGCTCCGAAAATAAAACCAAAGCCCCACGGCATCTAATTGCGTTTTCCTTCGCGGAAGTGATCTTGCTTTTAATTTCACACTCACGCGCACTCGCCTCTGCCTCGCCGGGCGCAATCGAAAGTGGTCCACATGCCCCGACGGCCAGCCCTCGCAGGGATTCCCTCGGGAGTCCACAGATTTGTAGCAATTAGGAGCAGCGAGCAGCGCGAGACGGCGTAAGATGGAAGTAACATAAATACTGACAGAACCCGCGAGTGACACCGAAATGCACTTTCCATCGTCTGGAGAGAGCCACGGCCAGGATGCGGACGGTGGCGCTGCGCTACTCGTAATGAAGTTTTATGTATTTCCTTTACAGTTTTCCATCGCCAAGAACGCGCATCGCGCTCGAGAGGCAACTCCGGAGAAAAGTGGGACTCTAAAAATAGCGCCTACGACGGGCGCCTTCGCCGGTTCCGGAGGGCTACCGGGAAGACCTTGGCAGCGGGGGGGGGGCCTCGCACCAGTTGCCGAAGCCGTTCATCACACTCCACGCGACACTTGGGAGCTCCATCTCTCTCAAGTAATGGCCCAGCGAAAGCCAGAGAATGATTTTCTGACTCTAATATTAGAAGTGCGCGGCGCGTCAAGCGCGTCGTTTCGATTTCCGTGCACGACAAGGACGACGGACGCGAGCCGGAGCGTGATGGAGGATGGAAAATTTATGATGAAGGAACATTTGTTGCCGTCGCACTCTGTCGCTGTGTTTGTCTTTCGAAACTGAAGACACGCTGCCGCGGCGCGGCTGCTTCCCGAATCGCTCATCCTTCGCACCATAAAGGGGGCGGTTGTGTCCCCACTTTGTCGAGCAGATCCCACCCCTCCCCCCCGCAGAGCGAAGGGCGACCGGGAAACGCCCCTGTTGATGCTTTGCTCTGCGTCGTCATCTCCCACAACCCAAGGCAACCCAAGGCGCCCGGCCGTCGTGTCGAAGTTGATGATGAACATGTGCCCTCGATTCGTTGTTTGTAATGTTGCCGCACTCGGTGATGGGCACAACATCGTCCCCCTCGACCGCCAACCGACTCCCTCCCCCCGGCGATATGATATGGAAATGAATATTTGAATTAATTTCCGTTGCTGTTATTCCATCATGTTGCAGCGCACTTATCGCTTCAACTCGACTCCCTCCGGGGATCCCGGTTAGCTCAATGTCCGGCCACCGGGTGGGTGGTCTATGTGATCCAATTTAGCGATGCCTCCGTGGGTTATTACATTGTTATTCTATGCATTTGTGAACGTGTCGAGCCGGAAGCCCGGGTGCAGCCGGGAAAGCCCACGTGTCGACATTGCCACCGTAATTAGATTCACGTCCCTCTCGCCGGAAGCCGGCCACCCGGAAAAATGCCAGGACAACCGGACAACACGCCGGTCGGCCCGAAAGGCCAGCGGGCCATCGTCATCACTCGCGCCAACGGTGGTTGATGGCAATATTTTTTAATGGCAACATCAAACAAGCAGACGCAGTATCGCGTGGCCGCTCTCTCTCTCTCTCGCTGGCTGTTTCCCGTTCCGGTCGCCGGTCGCCGGTCGACCGGAATCGTAATAACAACAAGAGTCGTCCGCGGAACACGCACCGATCGTGTCGCAATGGGGACATAAAAAAGTGACTTTTATGCGCCCGCACCATTGACAAGTGTGCGATGATGCTGCCGCCTGCTGCTGGATCTCGTTTTCCCGAGTTTTCCACGGCGGATGGGCCGCGGTTTTATGGGTCTCTCCGTGTGTGCGGTTGTGGCCCCGAAAAACATCGCGGTGCCACGGAAACGCGTTTAGCGACCTCCGTCCAAAGTGGGCTTTCCGGGAGATCTTGTTCCGCGTTTTTCTCTCGGCGGGATGCATGGACTTTGGAGCGAGAGTAAATTTTTGGTCATTCTAGGTCACCCGGGAGACGGGTCATCAGATTTATCGCATTCCGCCTAGTTGGGATGATTTTGGATGATTTATTATTAAACCGGGTGCCGTCGGCGGCATTAACGAAGCGCGAACCGCAGCATTAGCGCCCACTCGGGGGTCCCATTTTCGTGTGATTATGAAAATGACCTACTGGTCGGGCATTGATGAAGTAACTGTGCCTTTTTTATCGCCGGTTTGTGGGTGATTTTACACCATTTCTTTTTACCATTAGTACATTTTAAAGAGCCGTGCACGTAATGCGAAATCAAGTTCGTATTCGAGAGCCCATCCTGACAAAACGCTGATGGAGCCCAAAACCGAAACAACGGTTCAGTGCCATAAACATTTCATACCCAACGCACGTTTCGAATGGTTTAAACAGTTTTGAAAGGTTGATTTCGCTACTAAAGCACCCGACAGGGGGCATTTTTGTGCAGCCAGCATTCTTGGAACGATTTCAAACAGCAACACGGTAACAGATTGTTCGCAGTTACTCCGCGTTTGGAAGCAACAAATCGCTGACATCGAAATTGCCAAAAAGAAACAGTAAAACTGAACTATTTCCAACTGAATATTGTTTAATGTTTACACTCCTTTCACCTAAAATTGAAACATCGTCGCCGATCGCCGCCGTGTTGAAAGACATATCAACGATGTCCACTAAAGGACTGCATCGTCATTTATAAGCTGAACATTCGACGAAAGCGTATCCAACATCCAAAACGATGGGACTTACGGAAGCATGAAACGCATAGCTAGACCCCGGCACGAGACACAAACTAATAGATTTTAAATTGGTTGACCCTCACCATAAACCCGCACGAGAGGCGAGTTGAAAGTTGATCAATTATTTCCCGTCTAGCGGTTGCATCGGTGAAGTTTTAATATTTCATTAGCGCGGTGACGCAGCGGCCCAAAACACGACGGGGTTATATCACGCACCGGGTAACCACCACGAGCATTCGACTTTTTCCGCCGCACCAACGTGCCTTTTCTCGAAAGGAAAGTCTCGAGGCTGAACGAAAGGTGTCGCGCCGTCGAATTCGCTTTTTTCCACGCCACGTAACAGCCACGAGAGCTCATTGACTCGGCTGCACGTTATCATTGTTGGGGCCACCTTTGAAAGCAGCCCATTCTCAAGTCTGGGCCCCTTTCGTAACCGCGCGCGAATGTACGGAATTCTGGTGTTAAATCCGCGGCCGCAACAACGATCCGCGGGCGCGTTAATCTTCTGCGCGTCCGGTGATCGTCGACGGCTGTTCCGAATTTTCCGGCCAGCATTTCCGGCCTTCGCCAGCTCGCCCATGAATAATTAATCACCGGCTCAAGACGGTGAGGTCGTCTCCCGCGTGACCCGGTTCTAATGTTTTCGGCCCCACGGACTTCCGGGCCTTCGTTCTTTGCGTTCCTACGTTCCGTTCCGAGTTTTTTCTTTTTCTGTCCCATGCCTGGTTTTTTTTTAGTTCCTGGTTCACGATGCGATGGAAACCCACGTCGCGGAAGGGTTGAGGTTTTTCTGTTCCTTCCTTTTCTTGAACCAAACGGACAGCATAAAAACAAACCCCACATTCGTTAGCCCAAAAACATCGCGCGACTCATGGGGGTCGCGGCAACGATGGCGTTCTGGGGGGGCGACATTCTCGGCAGCCGGTTTTTGGCTGCCGGCCTTGTCAGGGTCGTTTGGCACGCGGTGGGATATGCGTTGGCGGCGGCAGGACGCAACCGCAGCGTGCCCGGGCGAAAGTAAACATCGTCAAACGATCCATAAATTTTCGGTTACCGCGTACGCCGCCAGGGGGGCCCAGGGGGGGGCCTTCGGAGCGAGGGGTGGATCCGGATTTTCCGGATGCGCCGCGCTAATTAAGTTGGAGGGAAGCGTGGGTGGGCGTTGGGGGTAACAAATGCAATTAACCGGCTGATATGAAGCTGCTGGCGACGGAAAGCAGGCGCGCGAGGAGATTTGGAAGGATTTCTGTCCGCACCGGGTCCCCGACCGCCCGGTTCCGGCTAGTTCGAGGATGAAAAATGTGGCAGCAAAATGTGTGAAAACAGCGTACAGCGAGCCTGTGAGCCACTTGTTTGTTATGGCTTTCCTTTGGTCGACAAGCAACTCGTGCGCTTCAGTTCAGGGTAGTTATTTTAAAAGCCATTTTGATAATGTGCTAATTTTAAGTGAAGAAATTATTAAATATTGGTGAAGCTTTTGATGAATGAGCTACGGAGCTTTTGAAGAATGAGCTCTGTTGAAGAACTCAGGAAACGAGTTCCCCATTTTGCCAACGTGAACGGTTGCCGTTTTTTATGGAAAACACAGAACGTATCGAATGTTTTCGAAAGATTGAGTTAGATTGAGGTACACTGGACAAAATCGTATCGGTAGAATGTTGCGCATTCCATTTAAGTCCATTTCGCCTAAAGATTATCTTTCAAGTAGAGTGTTAGCCGAAGCCTTCGTGTTTTGTAGTTTTAATAAATAAGCATGACTTACAGAAACTGCTTCCTAGAGAATTATTTTCGCAGTTTGTACAACAGTGAGTTGTAAGCATGGTCCCACATTTACACATCCGTTATCCGGTTATCGGTAAATATTGTTCAGGATCCAAAGAGAATTAGATTATGTTCTTTTTTTAAATATTGAACTGCATACATTCAAAATCTCTCTTTTTATTACTAAAATCTATCTTCGCTAAAATCGATCACGTTTGAGAGGTTACGTTGCTTGATACGTTTTGCTTGTCAAATGACGAGAAAGTAGGTTTTACTAACAGGCTATTGGCTGGAAAGTAAATATAAAACTAACGAGTAAATCATGCTATAACGAATACTTTATGCCATTAACTTCCAAAAAGCTACAAAATTTAAGGATCCATCACAAGTCCTCGAACTTCAATCGGATTTCATTGTCATGGTCAAACGCAGCATGCGATGTCAAACTTTGTGGAAACACCAATCAAAGGAATCGAACTATCGAAGTAGCCACCGGTGAGCCTCATGCGTGGAACACTTAATGCTTTGCACCGGACCCCAACCAAATCCGCTTGAGGGAGTCAACCCGATCCCACCCGCAAATCGAACCCGGATACGGTTAACGATCTCCGCCGTCGAAGCAGAAGACGACAACAACGCACAGAGAAACACCCGACGAGTTGGCGACCGAAAAAGATGACCCCCACTGATGACCGTGCGATCATCGTGGGTTTGGCGCAAAATCCTTTCACTTCCCGGCGAGCCGGGGTCCGCGAATCGGGAACCTGGGCCTGGGTCTCGAGGAGAAAGTGAAGTCGCGAGAAAGTAAACAAACCCACCCACCCACGGGCCACTTACCTTCGCATGATCGGGATCGGGAACGTGTAGCGGCAATCATCGGAGGCCCGAACCGGGATGGCGGCGGCCGCCGCTGCAGCATTCGCCGGAAGCATGGCGGCCGGCACCATGGTGGCCCCGAGCGGCAGCGTGGTGTAGGGAGGTGGCAGATGGCTGTGCAGTATGTCCGGGATGATCTCGAGGGCGGGCGGAGACCGGTGCGGGTGGCCCAGCAGTGCGCCCGGACCGGCCCCACCCGGGGGTTCGAGCGGGTGAATATGCTGCATCCGGTTCCGCGCCTGACGCCGTTCTCGACGCTCGCGCCGCCGATGCTCGCGCGTGCTAAACTCCGACCCGCCAGGACCCGCCATCGCGCTGCACCCCACCAACACTGGTGACAGTCCGTGGAGTAGGGCACCCGCCCCAGCACCACCGCCACCCCCTACGATACCGGCCATCCCGGTGGAAGTCAGGATCGGCACCGGAACCGGAACGGGAGCAGCGCAGGCGTCGGTTTGCGCCTCGGTTGACGTGTAGGTGCGACGCGGGGTCGTCCCCCCGGGCTCCTCGCCCTCCCCACCACCACCCAGCACTGTGGCCTCTTCGCACTGGGCCGCACTAGAAACTTGCACCGTATGCTCGAACGACGTATGCTTCACCTCACTGCCCCGCCCCGGGGAGCTTCCACTGACACCGGGCCCGACCCCTTTCGGCTCGGCCTCCCGCTCACTGACCACCATCACACTGCCAGAGCCACTGGCCACTTCCGTTTCCACTCCACCCGCTGCCCGGTAGCAGCTCACGATGCTGACGCCATCATCGACCGATCCCCGGTTCACCTGGATGGTCAGGGCCGCCGCCGACGAGGACGACGACGACGGGATATACACACTTGTCCGGCTCCCTTCGGTCCCGGCCACCACCGGGTCGGCCGCCGGAACGTTCAGACGCATCGCGCCGAGCTGACTGGTCGAGGATTGGCCGCCACCGCTCAGCTGCCGCTGCCAGGAACCGGAAACACCACACGTTTTCGACGTTACCGTTGCTACACCGCACTGTTGGGGAAAAGGCGATCATAAACCCATTTTAAAAACTGAGGAATATTTTCCTACAATAAACCTATGATCGATCCGAATTTTTAGCCCTCTGCGTTGCGTAGATTCCGAGAATTCATCAAAGTCGAAAGAGTGATAAACCCAACTTTTATCAACTACTTTAACGCGATCAATAGCAACAGCACACGCAAGTAAGAGGACGAAGACGAATCTGAGAAAACACTTTAACTAAAACGTAAAACTTTACCCTTCAACGGTTCAAATTAGATCTATGAGTTTACTGAAAAAAATCAACTTCGAACACTCTCTCTCTGTATTCAAATTCACTCTAACTTCCGAAACATGTCGAATTCTTTCGAGAATTTCCGCCCCTACTTCCGAAACGGGTTGTGTTCTGCCCAACCAATATACATACCGTTGTTACACCGTTCGTTCTTCGCACACAACTAAATCCGTCCAAACTGTTCCAAGAGCAGCGATGTCGAATTTCCCCTTCCTCGGTGCACGCCGCTGCGAGAGTGTGCGTTGGTAGCGATCGCGGTGTCGTAGTGTTAGTGTTGGCTACAAGGGCGCCAGAGGGAGCGAGCGAGACCGCCGGAGTGGGAGCGAGAGCTCCGCTATGTTGCGAGCTGCGATGTTTTGAAAAATGTAGGTCCGTCGATTGTTGGTGGTGTTGGTGAGGCTGAAGCATCGCGGAAATTATGCTCAACTCATTATGCTCGTTATTGTTTGCTCCGTCGGCGTCGCCGTCGGCGTTGTTGTTGTTGTCACTGTTGCAGGTACCCGGGTGGTTGTTGTGAGTGTTGATGCTCCAGCTGTTGCCGTTACTTTCGGCACTGCTGTCGCCTTCAGCCTTCAGCGGCTCAACCTGCTGTGTGGGTTAGAGAGAGAGAGAGAGAAGGTTAACAACAACAACCCATCGGATCTATCGACAGCTTTTTAACACGCACACACACGCGCCGTGCGCAGCATAATAGCACATAACTCTCTTGGGTCCAGCAAATCTCGCCCAGCATCGCCGCCGCGGTGAAAGGTGGCCGATCCAGCGGCGCCCTTCTCAACATCGGACAACGATTGTGCGCGCACCCCGAACCAAGGACTGGAGACGGACGGTGCCTGGGGCGGGTGAGGCACAGGCGCAACTCGAGTGGGCCGAAACAAGCCCTGCTTAGAGGGGGTCCCGGGGATGATCTACCCGGGCGCGAAGGGCGGTCCACCACCCATGTGACCCATTTATTGGTGCAGAAATGTGTTCCAGAGGCAGCACTTCGTTACTGTTCCGGAAGATTAATGGAACTTTAATCAACAAACGGTCACAATTGTGATTTTAGTCCAACACTAATGGGAAGTTTTGTGGATGCAAACATAATGTCATCGCCCCACTGGACAGTGGGTTCATCGCATACATCAACGACCTACGGTTCGTGTGGTCCGAAGTTGAGGAGTTTTGATTTATGTTATTATGTTGGGCGACGTTAATTTCTAGTTGGACAGCGTTACAGCTGATCTTGGCGCAGAAGAAACATCGCAGAGCATGCTAGGTCAATAACCCCTTAGTTTTTAAAATGAAGTATGAGATTTTTAACGTAAAATGGTTTCGCTTTTTACCATCACAATTTATCCCATTGTTTCCATGCGATAAGATTTGTCGAGGTCCTCAAAATATAGGTACTCTCTGCGAAACAATTTCTGTGGGCTTGGAAACAAAGAAAAAGTCTCTCGGGGATCGTATTCTTCGCATGAACAGAATTTGGAGTGCTTTACTTGGCTCTGGGATTCGCGATCGCGAATGCATGTAGATTGGATGCATGTAGTTGGATTCACCGTGAATAGAATCATTTCGAGTTTTCGTCGAATCCCGCAAAGCAAGATCACAATTTTGTCAAGAGGATCAGCTGTTTTGAAAACAGGATCAGGGTTTTGATAGGTGGATCAACAAGATTTGGTAAGTTAATCCGAAGAAAGATACTCATAGAGCAGATTAAGGCAAGTGCATAATCGCCTCGATCCGTCTGAAAGTTCATCTACTTGAAAACGTTCTTCAACGCATTGGTTTATTGATCTGTACCACATTCGTATGTACCCTAAGCTGTGCATCTAGGGTTCCAGTGTCAAGTAAAAAGGCGATCAAACTATTATCGTATTTCTTCAAACAATGTTTCGAAACATAAAAAATCATAATGAAGAAAATATAATTTAACATTTTTCCCAATAATGATGATTGTTTACTGTAAAAAAGCTAATGACCATTACCCATTCGTTGCCTGGGCGCTTCGCAAGAATCTCGATTATGATCGGGCGGCAGCGTCAAACCGAACCTCTCGGCTGCGCTCCACAAATCCGCTTCCCTTCGACCTGACGGCCTCAGCATCGCGTCCTGCTGCGCGGTTCTATTTTCCCATTCGATACGATCCACCGCCAGCCGCGGCGACATGGCGCGTCATTTGGCGCGAAACCGTTCCCGTTAGTCCCCGCCATCGATTGATGTCTGCGCACGGAACCTCTCGGGGTCTCGGGGAGGCCAACATAGGGCCAACATTGTACCGTTCGGTGATTCCGGTTGCGGTTGATTCGAACCAACCTCGACTAGCCGACTTAAGGCGCAATTTTAAGACCACAACCGTGCCGACCCCCAACAACGCTGAACAGTATGATTATTAATTTGCCACAAAGCCGCTGGCTGGTGGCTGGCTCGGTGCAAGTGACACACCCACCGTGGCTGTATTTGTGTATAATCTTCTATTTGTTTGCTTTCGAGGCCGGTTCCGGATCGAACCGACGTTCGTTCCGGCAGATTAGCCGATTAGAAAGAGTGTGAGCCCTTATGGTGTGGCCGATGGTGCCGATGATGGCCCGGTCCCTTTATTCCGTGTGCCCCGTGTCCGGCTTGTCCGGCAGGCCGTAGCAGCTGAGCAGCGGATTACTGGCCCCGGGCCGGCGATAAATCTGTGCGCAGTTAATTTACCGATGGCATTAGATGGCATTAGATGGCAGTGGCGTCTTTGTTGCTCTCTGATCTGACCCGGGCAGGGTTCTCGTGAGGGCTAATGCTTCGGACGAGAGCATACGATTCGCTTTTGAGCACCAGCCGGTACTTCCTATCGATTCCTAGCTCGGTGCTCGGTGTGCGCATCCGCATCCGGCCTCTCAGTTCACTTATCAGTCGCTCGTGTCTCGTTGGGTTTCGGTTTCTGGTGAAGTTCGTCCGCGAAGCAAGTTCACTGCCACTGTTCTGTTGGCACGCCACGGCTTGGCGCGATAACCGAGGCGAGGTCTAGAAATTAGTGTCAGACCTGAGGGCCGTGCCTTATCGATGGCGCGGTCTGCGGTACGTAATACGCGCACGAACTGCGTGGCTGGCTGCGTGCGTGACGCGTTCCGACGGATGCATTTCCGGGAACGACGGTCGAACGGTCATCGGTACCTACCGAAGTATTAAATCGAGTAATTGCAACGCAACAGAAAGCGAGGTCAGTAACTCGTCCACGTGTCGTCCAGCTCCCTGGGTGGTGGTGGCGACTCCCAAGATCGCCGCCCAAATTGTGTGGAGCTTTACGGTAACTTCAACACTGAACTCTCTCTCCAAAGTCCAACATCCATTTCACTTCGTCGCGAAAGGATCAACGCCAATTTAAGGGACTTTCTTGGGCCAGGTCGCTGTGATCTTCGCACACACGCCACAACCGGGACCCATAATTGGCCCGTATCTCGGGACTTCAATGACTCTCTCTGTCTCTCTCTCTCTCACTGTGGATCCGCCACCGATGAGCCCCGATTGAACGCTAATGAATGACACAAAACGGGAAACTAACCTGATAATCAGCCGGGTAGCTGTCAGCGACGGTCCCGGCCCAGGCCGTGGCTAGCGGGTCGAGGCCGAGCAGACTGAACGGCAGCGCTGACAGGGGCGGTGGCGGAGCATCCTCTGCCGCTGGTCGAGGTAATCGATGCCACCGGCCGACGAACGGAGCCTGCAAGGGAAGGTACTGCTGACGCTTCTCGCTGGCGCTGCCCTCCCCGGACGGCCACGGAGGATCTCCGGTGGCCCTCAGACTCAGTGCCGTTGTTGGGCCGAGTCCGTGGAAGCTTCGACTGCCGCTCGTTACCGGCGCCCCGTAATAGGGGTGACTTCTATTCCCACTATGCCAATCGGAGGCCCCGAATCCGAGCGACTCTACGCCGATGTCGGACCCGGGATCGCAGAAGTACGGATCGCTGTACCGATCGGCGCCCTCACCGAGCCTTGGTTTGGTCGCAGTTTGGCGGTTAGCTCGGTAACTCCACGCGGACAGACTTCGTCGCATCAGCGACTGCTGCTGCTGGCGGCGCTGCTCGTGGTTTGGCCTAGTTCCGAAGAAGCTGGTGCCATGCCGGTGCCGGTGCAGCGCCTCCGACTCGTCGGAGGAATCCGACTCCGACAGCGGATTATCGTACGGGGTCCACAGCATCGACGAGAGGGCTTCCTCCACGTCCGGCGGTTTCCGCTGGGTGCGCGACTGGAGTGGATTCATCGCGGCCTAGGATCTTGGAGCGACTTACGACTCTCCTTCAAACGCCAAGAGCTGGACTCCCATCAGCTCACGCGGACCGCCGACTCCGTGCCGAGGAACGTTCTATCACACGGCCCGTTCGTGGCTAATTGTTGGGGCATTGTCGACTTAAACACCGTTTCGGGTGTAGAGATTGTGCATTGTTTGCGCTCGCCCTTGTTCCTTACGGCCGGCCGGCAAGCTTTCCGGTTCTCTTCGGGTTCCTCGGGGCGCGCAGTTGTTGAATGTGAAGGAATTCAAATTAGATGATATTTATGTTTGTCCGCCGCACACTCGCCGTGCCGCAGACAGAAGTGAGGCAGCGAAAGAACCATTATCTGGGCCCCGGCCATCATTAGCATCCTTCCGTTCGCATCCGATCGACCCGAATGTTTGGCGGAGCTCTCGGAGCTTAGCAGCCAGGCTTATGACGGGCCTTCTCGATGATTATTTCATTCAGCTCCCCCCCGGGTACCCGGGTCCTAGGCCGGGACTCTCGTTTTTTTGCTCCACACGTTCTGGATGTTCTTCCGTTCCGTTCGGTTCTCGGTTCTGCAACGATTCTTCTTCGGGGCCTCCGTTGTCCGCGTCTTAGCCTCGTATCCTTTATTTTTCAATCTCCATTAACTCGCGGTTCACGCCGCGGTAGCATTCCCGTCCGCGGTGAAGACACCGCAGGAATGACACCATTTCAGCACCTCATGCGCAAGACGTAGACGCTGCTGTCCGCGACGGATGCTGCAGACGGATGATGCTGCGGCGACGCTGATTGAGAGACGGTGGCCTGCGAAGGAAAAACCGGTCAGAAAGTGGGAAGTGGAGAACGAAAATGAAAATATTAAACAACCCGGGTGCCCCGGCTTCCGTTTTTCCATTCCGTTTCCCGAACGCATGAATATGCATGCACGGGGCTATGCTAATGTGGTGGTTGTGGTCGGCCCGAATGAATATTAAGTTTGTTAATGAAAAATGATAATTCAACTGTTGGCCAGCCACCACCTCGTTTGTGTCGGTTCGTGCGGTTTTTATTCTCATTTTCCACACCACGCCGAGACCGAGGCCAATGCCACGATTATGATTTAGAGGTTTCAGCCTCCAACTCGGGTTCGGAGGATTCCAGCCGGGAAAAGGACCTGCGTTTTACCACAATTAGTAAAAATCTTTTAGCAAGACACATTCACGCGCGGCCTGTGGCCAATGCGGCCACAATAACATAATGCTCGCGCATAATCACCGAGAAAGTTATCAAACGCTCCGGGCGGTGGGACTCCATGGAAGTTTAATGGGGGGGCCAGCCTCAGATGGGGTTCAGAAGCACCACATCAAACTCGGTGCGTCGCGAGGAACAATGGCAGCGCCATTTGCATTCTACAGCCCAGAGTGAGTGCCCTCCACACGCTGCGCCTATGAGCCTTTTGCGCCCGATGAATTATGATCGGGGAGCGTACATAAACACGAACTTGGGCACAAAGCACCCGGGCACCGAGTTGACCCTGCGGGGGCCGGCTTCCGAAGTGCACCACTCCATGGTGGGGACGGGTTTTGTCAGGAAAATTCGATTTCACTAGGTCAACAGTTTTCTCCTCGGCACAAACCGACGCGCCTTTTCCCAGCATCCCGTCAGCACCGAACGTCGAACGTCGGCTCGACTCTCGGTGGTTTGTTCCGGTTTCCGGTTCACGAATAATGGCTTAAGGAACGCCGGGAGGTGCCCGAGTTTCCCGCCCGACTGTTGCAACGCAAGGCCCTTTGTGGCCGGAGCCCTTTTGTTGGAAGGCAACACGCTTTCGGGACGATAAATATTCAATTTGCAAACTCCGGCCAAAGACCGGCACACTGCTGCTGCTGCTGCTGCTGATTTGTGTACGAGTGTGTGCGAGAGAGGCCAAATTAAGTCCTTAATGCTTGTGTGGTTTTTGCTCAAACGATTTAATTCAAATCCTGCGCCGGCAAAAGAGGCACTCGGCTCCCGACACTCGAGCATAACGACAGCAGCATTCTTGCACCGAGTTCGTAAATAGGCACAAATAATGCGCACATCATCTATTTTGAAAATGGCCACCGAAGCGACGCGCCGTCCTTCGGTTGCATTGCGTCACGTGAACCGACGACGACGACGACGACAACGACGGCAGGCGTAATCTAATCCTCGTTCCGAATTCAGCATTCCATAAAGCATGAATGATGTATTAACTTCCGACCGGACCGATGGCCGGTGGTTTCTAAACACTCATTTACGCTGTGCGCGCCTCAGGTTCGGGGTTCGCGTTGGCCCCGACGGTCGCGCTTTCTATTTACACAACCTCGTGCCGCCAACTTTTGACCGTTAAATACTCCGAGCCGAGCCACACGCGAGCGTTCGCGCCCGCGCTTCGTTTTCCTTGAACTCCGCGCGGCCCTGCCCGTGGACGAGAATTCGATTGTTTGCCTTACCCTTTTCCTGTGTGCATTGTGCATTCCGTGCTACCGAGTCTTCATCGAGCATCGGCGTAGCGTTTCGTCGAGTGCGCGCGCAGCCCGAGCCGAGACACGAACCACGTTTCACGTTTTCAGCAGTCGGCAGCACACAACGACCAGCACGAAGGCTACCAAGGCCCAAAACGGATTCGTGGCCCCCGGATGACGATCTTCCGACTTAGACTTATCGACGGCGGACCTTTCGGTGCTCGGTCTAACAGCTACCGGAAGAACGCGGTGGTACATACTGCACTGGACGCGACACTGGGGGCATGTTTTCGCACTGTGTTACCCAGAAAGGACATCTCGTCAATCAAGTGGAACAGTACCAAAGCGGGCAGCATACCATTGCAACCAGCGCTCCAAGCAGAGACCGTGAAACAGATGGCCGCAGCAGGTTACGCCAACGTCGTCGTTCGACAGCAACTCCCAGCAGATTGGGCAGAGCGACTCGGCAAAGGGGACGGACGCGTGCTGCTCTTCTGGTGACGAACTTTCCAACATTACACGCCGGCAAACCAACTCACCTTTCGATGGAGAACTTTAAGCACACGTTTCTTTGAAATTTTGATTTCTTTCCAGACACTTCCAAAAGCGATGTTCTGCGGCACCCGAAAAAGATCTTAAAAGGTGCGTTCAGTGCGAAGCCTGCTTGCTTGAAACATAGACCACCATCAACGTCAACTTTGATCCGGTCTAGAACAGAATCAAATCACCCAAAACTTCGCTCGCAAGAAGGTAGGCACCGAAGAGCCAACCGAAAGTGCTTTCGAATTGCTGCGTCTTCCTGTGTTTCTTTTTAATGGACAACAAAGTGTCCGCTAATCTGTGGCGTAAAAGTGAGTGTCGCTCGTTCGCTCGTCGATTAGGTGGATTAATTTAGAGCATCGGTACTAATTACTCTCGGGGAAAGTTTCGCCCCAGTGGCCCAGGTGCCAAAGTGCCGCGCGCGTGTAATTGTTGTTGCTCTCGGGTGGCAGGACGAACGGAAAACTCTCTCTCAACGGGGCAGCGACAACAACAGCGCATCGCAAGGATCCAGGGATAAAAATTCCATTGCATCCCAGGCGTAGTAGGTCGCTTAGGTATTAGCGGCCCCAGGTCCCGGCAAAGCTGACCGTGAAGATTGGGTCCACGCGTCGAACACCGCCGCCAGGTGCGGACAGCTGATGCCGGGAGTGGAAAAGTTTTACTTTCTTTGCCACGCTTTCCTCGCTGCAATCGACAGCCAGGCGGTGAAAGCATTTTCCTGTCGAAAGTTGCACTTCGTCATGCGATCCTTTTTGCAGCAAGCGCCGCACTGCAGGACCTTAATCATTCTTTCGTGTTTTGAACGACTTCCGATGTAGTCGTACACGGGTGGAAGTACCACTTCTTCGACCCACATCGTCCGCCAGCCCTTCGAGGGCCGGTTCCGATTTAGCTCCGAGCAAAATGTCGCGCACCTTGGTGCTGGTGGCGCACCACTTTCCTTGTATTATTCAACCTAACCTGCCGGTCTGTCTAAAGGCTAAATTAAAAGGAACAACGTTTAACAAGTTGTAGCGTTAAAGTTGAAAAGTTGCACCATGTCGCGCCGAATTCAAGTGTCGATTTAATGGTGTTTCAGTGGCCGGCTCAGACGACCGGTCGACTCAAAACGGGGCGCTCTACGTTCGCCGTTACACGCCGGGGTCAAGGAAAACTTTCCTTCAATTAGCATGAATTATGGACGCACCGAGTTTCGAAGGACATTTTCTGTTTGCCATTTTTTTCTTCTTCTTTTACTTCTCTATTCAAGGAACGTTTTCTTTCCGCCGAACACCGCCGGGTCTTGTTTTTCCCAAGTCGTTTCGCCCAGCCACCCCCCCGAGGCCATCCGGTCTATTATGAAAATCGTTTGGCACTCGATTTTCGGAGCCACACAAAAGCAGTTCGCGAAAAGGGATGGAAATGGATTCGCCATTGTGTTCGCTCGGCTCGGCGCGAAGAAAAGTTGTGGCCCCGTTGTTTCGAACCAATCGAGAGTTTGAGTTAAGGAACCGCTCCGAACCGCCCGAAGAAGCAATCGGATGGCGGTAAGTCGGGGCCCTCACGTTGTTGCGGTCGTCTGCGTCAGTCAACTTCTGGTCGCTCCTGCCAGTCCCCAGGCGGAGACGAAGTAAATGTAATTTTAAAGCAAATTTAATTCATCCACTGTTGACACGAACACACCACCGCCGGAGGGTCCGGTGTTGTTGTTGGGCCGTGTTACGTGAAAGTTGTCTTCATTTTCGTTGGCTTTTTGCAACGAACACAACAGTTTAGGCCGTAATGTTTGTTTTATTGTATTGCAAACTTTTTACTTTAATTTCACAAACGAAGTTTTTTAATTCATAACGCACACAAACAAAAATACGAGTGACTCCTTAAAAGTAAAATTCGATTCAGTTAAGTACTCCCGGTACTCCTCAAATTTGAAGTAATCGTTGCTGTGGCACTGGACTGGACCTTTGACGAATACTAGCCGGCAAAACGAAGAGCACGATCATGCTGTAACTAAGCATCAAGCATAATAACCAAATTATGCGCGAAGGTTAATAATTTTTAACGATGATACCGAATGGGGCGCAATACGATGATCCGATACGGTGATACCTCGCTAACCTAGATCTGAGACCCCGAATACTACAGCTCTCGTTGCTCGCAGAAACCTAGTTTTGGGCCGTTCCGTAATCCGATCACGTCCGTGCCCGCCCCAAGGACGGCAAGGAGTCGTTTTTCTATGACGTATCGAAATTCGGTTCCATTCTCCGTGCCGACTGTTTTTCGTGCTCGGGATCTTCCTTGGGGTCTGTTTTGTGGCCTGTGCCTTGTGAATCATTCTGCCCGCCTGCCTGGCAAGCGATCCACCCGACGAAAGTTACCCATTTGCAGCTTACCTAAAGATGATAATGTTAATCCGATTAAAGTCGCTGCAAAAGGCAAAGGGCACAGGGTCGGGCGCGCGTGCTGTAGCTTTCCGGCCGATCCTTGCCACAGGTTCAGGTGACGTTCGTTTGCTCGCAGTACTTTTTGCTCTCTTCAACGTCACCGGGAACCGAGAGCGAATGTGAAAAACGTCGGAACACCGGAAGGCCTTCGGAGGTCGCGAAGCAAAAAAGATTCGAATCAGCTTCGTC
Organism: Anopheles bellator; assembly: GCF_943735745.2. Classification (NCBI taxonomy): domain Eukaryota; kingdom Metazoa; phylum Arthropoda; class Insecta; order Diptera; family Culicidae; genus Anopheles; species Anopheles bellator. The sequence goes on along the minus strand of NC_071285.1, from coordinate 49,182,795 downwards.
CCAAACATAATGGCTAAGCTGTGTTGCGGAAATTGAGTTAAACATTCTCGCCGCGCCCGGTGCGGCGACCCAGAAAGCCTGCACGGCGTACGCTAACGATCGTATCAGAAGTAATGGCTGCCCCACAGATCATGGCCGGCAGGCTGGCAGGGATGGCGCGTCTTATGGCCGTCGACCATGTGTCGGGCATGGTAATGGACCAATCCGACTTGGGCTGCAGCCTACGGCCGGAGCCTTTCGGAGCACACAAACATACGTGGGACGAGCACACGTACGGACGGAGTACGGGTCCGGGAGTGGTGATGAGTGTGCCATGATTAAGACATCGCTTACCGTCATCAGTACACACGCCGATAGCGAATCTCTTTCAGCGGCTCGTCTTTTTGCCACTCCGAGAATTGGGGCTAGCGAAATGGGCTCGCCGTCGGCCTGAAGATGCTCGCTGATAGGCGAACCGGAAAGAGCGCCAAGGGAGCTTTTAAGGGCCGCGTAAGCCGCCCCTCGCGAAAGGAGCAGCAATGGAAAAAGAAAACGGGAAAATCCTTCACCCATGAGGCCGAAGGTTATCCTGCTGCTAGCGGGCCGCCTCGTTCTGGCCGCCGTCAGCGTGCCGTCCTTTCTCGTATGTTTAATGTCAGTGGGACAAATTTTCAAGCCACGGCTCGGCTGCTGTGTATTGACTTTGGCGCAACTCTGTTGCGAAGCCGGGCCTGCCGGGTGCGCGCCTTTTTGATGCCCCGACCCGTGTGGTGCCAGCGTTGCCATTCAGCACGTGACGTGACGAACGTGTCACATTCCGGTCCACGGCGTCCACAGAGCACAACGACGACGAGCACGGCCCATTTAGTGGAGGCGCCCCGTCGTTCACGGTGTGGCTCTGGATGCCACCAGGAACGAGCAAGACCAGGCTCGGGTCTTCACAGGACGGCGTCTCTGGTGTGCCGTCAAGACGGCTACGGCGAAGGCAACGGCTCAATTTGCATAGATGACTGCGCCAGATAATGCGTCCTTTTTGGTGGCTGGCTCCGGGCCGGGCTGGGCTGGACCCAGCTAGGCCACCTTTCTGGCTTTGGCGCATCATTCACGTAATATTCTCGCATATATCATAAACTACGTGGTGGCGGGGGCCACCCAGTGCCGGAGTGCCGGAGCGCAGGGCGTACTAATTGATAAAAGTTAGCACGGCGAGCGATACCGAGAGTGTCACAGAGCGAACGTAAATGGAATTATAATCTCGGCAGCGCCGGCAACTTGACACCCGACACCTACGGTGTGCGAAGAACGACGTGTGACGTGTAACTAACGGTCCTTAAGCGAAAGGTTTCATCTGGGCCGTTACCTTGGCCTGGCAAGGTCGTCGGGCGTCGTTCGTGGTGATGCTGGCCAGTAATTGATAGTCCCGTGGGCGGAGGTTCCCGAGAAGAATGGAAATGGACTTTCGTGCCATTACTTACGCCGTAGTCGCCGTTCCCCAATTCTTAAGCCGCAACGCAGTTCGCATCAATCAGGGCAAAGGTCGCACTTTGGTACTAGCTTATACTTCGGGACCCACCATCGCCGTTTGAGGCTACATTTCACGGTCCGCTTCAGATGTAATTATGCTTTCGCATGATTTATGGAGCCACCTGGAGGGGTGGGCTTAATTGATTTAAATTGCTTCCGCACCACAAATCACGGCCAACCGGCCAAAGGATTCTGCCGCTGGTCCGGGGCCAGCATCTAGCGAACCAGTTGGCGAGGCTTCCCGCAGCCAATAACCGTTAATTTCTGATTAAAAATTCCATTACTGGCTGGCTGGGCCCAAAAGGGGTTTCGTGGCCGACACGGACGCGAACCGCGGACTGGGAATTGAAACACTCCCGAACCGCACCGCACGATGGGTCGATTAAGTCGGGCCGGGCGCCTGGCGCCTGGGCTTTCTTCGAGTATCACGGCCACCACGTGCCAACTTCTAGACGGTGCCTCCATACACGGCGAAAGTTTGTCCATAAATCACAACTCAGCTTTCACACCTGGCGATATGGTCCCACGGCACATTACACGGCCCTCGGCTAACGGCGTCCTTCGGGGGGATGAAGTCGATACTATTAGCCCCGACACAGTGAGATGCTGTAACCGTCCTTCTTTGGAAAGCGGCCAATCAATGGCTAATTAGAAATTTCGGGTCCGTTTCTGGCCCACATGCTAATCAAATGTTCCTTGGCTACCTTTTGGGTCCTTCTTGAAAGTTTGCTACTGAAAATAACGAAATTCACGCCATCAACCTTCATAAAATTTGCTAATTACTATTGCCTTTTCTACTGCGCAATTGGCCCAGGTGAGTTAAATGAAGCTGGTGTTACAATTGTGTCAATTTTACCCCACACATCATTGCGTAAGTATTGGCATCCTAAAGCAAAGCGGTAATGTGTACCCTCCGGTGTAATCCGCATCTGTCAGAACTGACCACACCATCGCACAGTCCCGGCATGGTAGGACCGTGTTGAGGACTTCGTCAGGAAACAAACACCAATTACGACCGAAAATGGTCCTACGTGGCACTTCGGTCAGAGCCCCGAATGGGGCAATAAGCACTTCCGTACGGCACACCCGAAATGGTGGGGTCCCATCCCAACGGCAGGGTGGTTTGACAAAAGTGAACCCTTTTGCTTCCCGGAAACAGCCAACACCAGCAGCACGCGCTCGGCACATTAATCAATCCACCCTTTTTTGTGGGCAAGGAGTCTGTGGACCATTGAAGCTCTCTACGTGGTACCCAGGATGTGGCGGGCGTTGTTTCGCCTAAACGACTACTCACCGTCGCACTCCCACCGTCCAGAACGCCAACCGATGGCACCAGTTTCTACGGCTGAGCTTCCGTTACGGACGGAACCCACAAAGCGGAACACCGCAACGGATAACGGGCGAGTCCTTTGTCGGACGGGCTACTTAAAGGCTGCTACACACTTCATTGGGGACTCCCTGGCACTAAGACCGGATTATAAGGGTCGTTTACCGGCTTACGATTATTCCTTCCTTCACTCGCTCCGGCACACAGTGTTCGAACTGTTCGGCGTGTTGCCCGCGCCTTTCTCAACACGTTACGACACACTCGGCGCGAACCGTAGAGGTCCGAAGAGACCGTTCCGCGGCACCGTTCCGGACGCGGTGGATTTTCGCACTAGACTGCCGACGGAAACCTACCGCAACCGTCGAAGCGAGGGCGACCGCGTCGCCCGAAGCCGTCACCGATGCCGGAAGCGAACGGAATCATCTGTGCAGCTACCAAAAACACAGACCCGAGCACACACCGTTAGGACTTCGGTCGGGGGATGCTGATCCTGCGCACTGGCCATGTTTTCGTCCCCAACGAGGATCGGCTGTGGCGTTGGTGTTTGGCGCCGTCCACGATGGCAACACTGTTCGAGCACATGTTTCCGTTGGAGCACGTGGTCTAGCTTGCCGCTATGCGGCAGGTCCTTGCGTAAATGGTACCTAAATTAGATGTCAAATGAAAACAGTTTGAGTTGCCATTTACGAATTTCTACAGAAATAGAAAACCAATTTACATAGAAAGTTTCGTATAATTAGCTAATTAAATTGAGCACCGTGGAAGAACTTTTTTACACTCCCAATGCGTAGCAAAAACAGTCCGTATACTAGGAAAATACTTGGAATTCTCCATCTATACGTTTGTTTACAAGTTACGTCGTTGATTTCTTTTGTTACGTTCTGCAAATTTCGAATTTCCCTCCACTCACTAGCGTTATTTAGTGTTCGCAAACCCTTATGATCTTGCGCAAGTGATGGGGTTTTTATTGAAGCTCAAATCGTCTCCAACTCCTGCGCCCTGGTTGACCGAGTGAACCTTTTCCGGGCGACGCGGATCGATCAGCATGGTGATTCTACAACAGTCAACAGGGAGAAAATGTTTCACAACTGAGTGAAGGTTTTGAATAAAACCTATCTTACCGAGTTAAAGCGGCGTAATCATAATCGGGATCCACACATATGAAAGCAAATGGTATCGCCTTTAAAATAAGTCCACATGTACATTTTGCCATCCGCATGTTCTGAAGAACATTTTATCAAAAAAGTTTACCTCCTTTTTTACGTTTGTTCATAACTTTAAATTCTAAATAGTTTGCCAACAAAACGATAAGCTTATCGCTTCATCGACCCTTTTAACGGTTGCGACGTTCCCAAAGGGTTTCGGAAGTGGGACGTTTCCAAAGGGTGTGGTTTCTGTTGATTGCAGCAAAGGCAGCTGTCAAGCGGTAGAACCCTTTTCTTATTTTGTGCGGACGCGAAACGATTGCTCATCAATATCGTTAAATATTTCCGGTCAGACTTTCCCGCCCTGCAGCACCATGGCTGGAAACAGCGAAACGATCCGTGTGGACAAGGAGCTGGACCTTTCGAATGCCGGGCGCGGCGTGTGGCTCGTGAAGGTACCAAAATATATGGCCAACAAGTGGGAAAAGGCACCGGGCAACATCGAAGTGGGCAAGCTGAAAATATCCAAACAGGCAGGCCAGAAGGCTCAGGTATCGCTCACACTGTCGGAGGCCGTCATCAGCATTGACCCGGCCGATGAAATTCCGCGTGACCACCGATTGGACGTGTCCGTGGTGACGAAGCAAACGCTCGGGGTGTTCTCGCACGCCATCACCACGAACCGGGACGATCCGGTGCCGGAGTGTGAGAAGCAGTACATGGAGGGACGCATCGTGCAGAAGCTCGAGTGTCGCCCATACGCCGACAACTGCTACATGAAGATGAAGCTCGAATCGATCCGCAAAGCATCGCAACCGGCCCGGCAAGTGAAATCGTTGGAGAAGATTGTGCACAACTACAAACCGGTGTCGGACCACAAGCACAACATCGAAGATCGCGAGCGGAAGAAGGCGGAGGGTAAGAAGAGTCGCGAAGATAAGAATGCGGTGCTGGACATGCTGTTCAATGCGTTCGAAAAGCATCAGTACTACAACATCAAGGACTTGGTGAAACTGACCCGCCAACCGATCAGCTACCTGAAGGAGATCCTGAAGGAAGTGTGCGATTACAACATGAAAAATCCACACAAAAACATGTGGGAGCTGAAGAAGGAGTACCGGCACTACAAGGAGGACGACAAAAAGGAAACGGACACGGGGAAAGATATGTCGGACAGTGATAGCGATTGATTCTGTGATCTTTAACTGGGTTCGTGTCAGCTGCTAGCGGTATGGTTGTATTGTGTAGGGCCTGTAAACTAAGCAAAGAACCTTTATTCTCCCTTTTTAACATAAATATATACAAAAAACAAAGCTACAGAGTGTGTTCGGTTTTGTTATTCATTGTCTTTTTGTCTTTGCAAAACCTGAGTGACCGTTTACATTATTCGCCCATTTGCTAAACAATATCGCGCAGCGTATAGCTTCAAATCGAAAGAGAGAACCGGGAAAAGTTCACTTTCTGCGCCCCGCGCAATGCGAACCGTTTCCAGTGAGAACTCACTAGTGTTCCGAACAGGGGTCAATTGAACGAGTACTAGCGTTGCAAGCTTTGTATCAGTTGAAACTAGCAGAAAAGTCAAACCCAAGCACACACACCGCAATGAGAAAACTTAAAACACTCGAAGAAAGAACCATTCGTTGCTGCCTTCGGTGGGTCTAAACCTCGCCAAAGTTAATGTGTCCGGTTTTCTGTGCGTGCTGTTGGGCCTCGGTTTGGCCCTTCAGGAAGCAGTCGCAGTCTATACACTTTAGCGTGAACTTGTTCACGTCCGTGTACTGGCGTGACGATTTTGCCTCTTTGGCCAGCTGCTCGGCTTGCAGGTACACTGAATTGTCCTCGATTGGAAAGATCGTTTTCGACGGTTCACCCTGTGAGTAAGAAAGAGGACACAAATGTTACACCATTTCTAACACTGGACACCAGAATGCTTACATTGGTCGATTCCAGGTACAGTGGGTCGTAGTGAATGCCATCGAACAGCAGAAATGCTCGCATTCCATAGTTTTTGTCCTCCCCGAACCGATTGATGATGGCGTTCGTGATGTCTACGACATCAAACTCGATCCCATGGTACGCGGACAGAATGGAAACCTCGATCGCACCGCCCCACGCTTCCGGCTGCAGTATCCAGGCACAGTACTCATCGTTTGGTCGCCCCAGGATGCCCTCGTTGTACTCCTGTTTGTCCGAATTGACGGTGGCCGCAATGATTTGTCGCATGTACTGGCTGTTTTCCGGGTCCACCTTTCCCGTGAGCACGAAACCTGCAGAGAGAAGGGTGGTCAAGGTCAATACTAGTTCACACCAAGGGCACGGCTCGAAAATGGGGTCACGCAATCGATAGATCGATCCGTTTTGAAAAGCGGACGTACCTATGCTCGTGAAAAGGCACGAGTTGTCCGCCGGGACGACCTTTTTCAGCAGAATCCCGCCATGGTCCGTGCCTTGGGCCGCCAGCTCTTGGGCGAGCTTTTCGTCCTGCTCCAACCGCTTGGCAGCTTCCAGCTGTTGGCGCTCTTCGGCGGTTAACGATTTTTCCTCCACAATCAGTGTGTCCCCGTTGCTGATGCCCACCACTGGCAGGTGCAGGTGGTTCGCTTCATTGGAGAAATCGAGAGGTTTGAAGGGCGGAAATCCAAGCACCACGTGTAACGCGTCGCCCGGAATATTGGTGAGCTCGGTAATGCTGCGGCAAATTTGGAGGCGAAGATCAATGAAACCACACTGTATCGGTATTGTTATGCACGCAATGAAACTTTTCTTACATTATCTTCAGGTCTTTCACTGTCGTTGTGTCGCGCAGCTTGCTCACAATATGCTGCTGGCCTGATTTGGTCTTGAGCTTCAATGAAAACCCCATCGCACCGTGGAGCAACGACTCGGCCTAGATTGCAGCGGTACTAAGAAACGCGGTAAATTTGGTAGTTTCGGAAAAGGCCAAAGTTGTGTCATGTAATTGATCGCCAAACTGTTATCTGATCCACGAAAGCTTTGGTATGTTTTTGTCCTTTTGGCTGTTTTCGGAAAAACGTAAAAATAATCAACACTGACATTTGACGTGTGCGGTGACAGTGGCAAGTCAGTGGAAAGAAAACGTTTCGCAGCGCAACCCCATTCAAGCGACTGCCGTGTTGTTCGACTGTAGCACAAAACTGGAGTGGATGACAAAATTAGTTTTCCTTAACCTATTAAGTTGTTGATACGTTCTGTGACAATTAAAAGGAGTTAAATTTATGCTAAAACTCTAAAAAGCATATTCAAACTCGTTAAGTTTAAAACAGTGGCCTACTTTTCAGTCAGCTGATTGAAGGTGTCAGTTTTTATTTTGATTGCCACTTTACAGTGAGCTGTCAAAACGGTCGATCGGAGTTTGGACGGAAATTTACACTTTCGGCAGCACAAATTTCTCCATCACGGTAAAAAAGAGTTTTACTTAAAACCTTCACTCCGTTGTTAAACATTTTCTCCCTTTTGACTGTTGTAGAATCACCATGCTGATCGATCCGCGTCGCCCGGAAAAGGTTCACCGCTACAAGCAGGTTGACTCGGTCAACCAGGGCGCAGGAGTTGGTGACGATTTGATGCCAGATTACATGAATATTTTAGGTAGGGCGTAGTGCAGACCCACTTCATGCTCACCACCCACTTACGCGGTTCTTGTACCTTTCTTTCCTCCCAGGAATGATATTTTCTATGTGCGGCTTGATGATGAAACTGAAGTGGTGCGCCTGGTTGGCACTTTATTGTTCCTGCATTAGCTTCGCCAATTCACGGATCTCCGACGATGCCAAACAGGTGTTATCGTCCTTCATGCTAAGCGTCAGTGCCGTGGTAATGTCGTACCTGCAGAACCCAACGCCAATGACGCCTCCATGGCAGTCGATGTAACTTCCACAAAGCGGAATCGCATGTCTAGCGCACATAAAGCATATTTATAAGAAGTTTTCTACGCTAAGGACCGTTTGCCTCACACGGAACATAAAACCGCATTGGGTACGCCAAAGATGCAATTAACTTTGATATTATTTCCCAAACATCCGAACACAGTACTGTTCCGTGGTCGATCGATTTTGGTGGGTTAGTTGGGAATGGTTACACCGAATATCGGCTGCTGGGCAATTTTACGTGCCACTGCGCCAAATACAATTCGAAATAACAACAACCATGTGATATTGTCACGAGTACAAGGAACAACTTTACAGAAATGCGGTATTCGATCATTCGTAACGTAATAAACTGGAATGGTTGGTAAAATATTTATTTGAACGCTCCAACAGCGTCTCGCACGCAAAGCGTACAACGGATTCGACGCTACAATCGCACAAAAGGGGGACTTTCTTTATTTACAAACTCGCCCCAGAACGCTGACCTATTTGATGACATCACAGTCACAATCGTTGTCCAACTTTTCGTAGTTCTGGTTCATGCATCGTCTCACGGCTATCACGGATTGTTTCCTTCCGGGCAGATCGGGTCAAATGTCCACCCCGTGGATGGCAACATCATCATCGTCCACATTGTCGTCATCGTCCTCGTCTGGGTCCTCGTCCTCCAAACTTTGCCCCAGTTCGGGCATCGAATCATCGACCAGCACATCGGACAGATTGTCGTACCTGTTTTGGAGAGGTAACCGAAAAATGGCCAACATGTTCGAATTAGTATACGAGGCAGTATTCCGATAGCTTCTAAGGACTACGCTCCAGATTAGCGTGCTTGCTACGAAGTTAACTTCGAAGTTTATAATTTAATTTCCCGCCTCGGGGCCGTTCAGACGCGAGACCTACCTATCCACGTGCTCGTCGAAATGATTGAGAAGCTCGTCGTCTTTGCCGTGCGGTCGAAATTTGCAAACCGTTAACAGCCGCAGCAGCGCCAGTCCGATCAGCAATCCGCCCGCCACGTGGCTCAACCAGAGCCGGTGGGGCCACAGGATGAGCGCCACGCCTAAGGCCACGTAGGGAAAGGTTAGGTGCCAACCTCCGCAGAACCGGCATATGCTCCAGCACCGATAGCACCGGGAGGAGTAGTCGTTACTGGAAGGAGGGAAAGAATTGAAAGCATATTCAAAATCGCCGCTAATTAAATTACGCTAAACACATAATCTTCCCACACTTGAAACTGTGTTTTCCATTACTTCCGGCACCGGATCCCAAGCACGTAATTAACGATCGTTTAATGTGATTGCAAAATTGGCCTTAACAATTAGGAGCCGGTCCGAATCACTCGCCAGTTTGATTATGCAAACAGCCGCAACGGGCGCAAATACAAAGATTAGTGTAACCGGCCGCCGCGTCGCTGTCTGCTTCGCGTGTTATTTGGCCACGTACATGATCCTTCCGTTAGCACGCGGAATGTAATTATGGGACCACCGCTCACCACCAGACGGTCATTACTGTTAACGATTTGCCGGCGAACGTGACGGGTATCAATATTTATCGACAGGACAATTAGGCACATCATTGCGACCGGCTTCTCCGTTTGGTACGAAGATTGTTCGCTGTTTGCAAGAACAAGCGGATCAAATAGCCCAGAGTATTTGAACTTCAGTCAACATGAAGTGGGTGTTTCAAACTGCACGGTCTCTAGGCGCCACTAATTGGTCGAGGCGCAAACACAGGTTCCCACATACACATATTACTGGAGACAGAAAGTTCAATTGTTTGAACAAACTAATTGAAACATTATTCCCCCTCGGCAGCATCACCCTCCCGGGAGGTAGCCTCGGCCCGGCTCGAGAATCCTGCCGGCCGCCCACTCGCAGACATCACAAGTAAAATTTCTTGGAAGCATTTCGACCAGAAGCTGTCATAACCCATCCTTCCCACGAGCCGCACTCGCCTCGGCGGGTCCATTGTTGTCGATCTATGGCGGGTCGGGGCTCTCCACAAAAGAACATCCCCGCCATCTCCGTTCTGGGTAGATCCGTTCACAAGCCCAAACTATCCGAGCGAGCATAAGTTTGTTTTGTCTTTTGTTTGTCCGTTTTGGCGGTCCGGCCTTTCTCCGGAACCGGCCAAGCGAAAATTTGATCGACATTCCGTGGCGTGCGCCGGGTGATGATTTCCCCGTGCCGCTCGGTGGTGAAGTTATTTGCCCACCCGCAGGGGTTTGCCCGATGCCCGATAAGGACGAAAGCCACCACCCGAGAGCCATTCGGGCCGAAATTGTGATTGTGCTCGAAATTATGTAGAGGGAATCCCTTGCCACTTCCGAAGGTATTCAATGTACTTACGCGCCACGTATGATCCTTTAGCTACATGTTTTAGTAAATAAAATAAATTGTGACCCATTTTGTTGTTTAACTTTTCTGTGAGCCTCCCAAACATAATTTGTACTAGATTTAATCAAACTTGGGCCAGAGAAAATGGGTCAAAGAGCTGCGGATGGCTAACCATAAGCTTCTTCGGTCCCGAGAGTGTCACACCGAACGGGCTCCGATTTACGGCCCCGTAACGGTCGCTCCTTCGCCCTCCTGTGGCGTTTATCACAAGACCCCCAAGTCACGGGTCCTCGGCGCGGTGCCCGTCGAATCCGCCGTGCACGCTCCGTGAATGTCCTGCGTCGCCGAAATTTGCCACAGTGCTGTGGCTACGGCGGCGTGATAGATTATGTGCCCTCATGCCATGCCCCGCCACGCCAAGAGGACACGCGACACTGGGCAGCATAATACACCTAAGTGCACATTGTTTATGCAGTTTTATGCTGCTCGCAAAAGGCGTCCCTTGCCACGGGTTTTTGGGAGCGGAACAATAAAGCTCGAGTACGGCTCGCTCGGAAACGACCTCCGTGTACGGTTGCCGCACTGTTCCGCGTTTAGTGGCGGGGACCCGACGGACTAGATGATGATCATGGTGGTCCGGGTGGTTTGGGTGGTGAATGATTTACGAAAACCGGGCGCCGGATACATGCCGTTCCGGCGAGCCCCGCCAGCCGGCTCGATGTAAATGAGTGCGATGAATGAGTGAGCAGATTTAATGTTATGTTAAATCTACCGGAAGAACACACCGTCCGCGACATACGGTGGGCCACGGGCGAGCGGGTTGATGCATGGTCTATCCACCCATCGTCACCCCTCCGCGAGTAATAACGATGGTTTTGCGACCCCTTCCGAAACGAAGGAAGAGCACGTTTGGAGTGTAAAAAGCCGATAGCTGCCAGCGGTGGATTTATTGGAGAATCGGGTCGAAATTGCACACCCTGTAGTTGACTCATCCTTGAACCATATTAGTCCTCGTTTGGGGACACGAAACGCGCACACCTTTCGTGCGCAGACAGGATTGCCTATCTCGAGCCCGGCCACACGATAATCGGATAAACCTTACGATGAAGATGATTATCAGCTCGGTTTTTACCGGCCCCGAGCCGGTTCCGGTTCGTGGGCACGGCCAACATAAACAACGTTCGCTTGACCCCATTCGAATGGTTCCCACGAACGGAACGGAAGATATATAGGCACTCGGGGAAAGAGAAGTGAAAACTCCTTTCTGGCCCGGTATCCTTTTTGTGCCGTAGAGAAACTCGAAACTCCGGACGCAGACGTAGGAATGTTCTCGGTGCCGTGCCCGTGTGTCCCTGTTTTTGTTTCCTCTCACAATCAGCCCAGTTGGTTCCGGTGCCGGAACGGCGACGACGACGATGGGGAAGAGCGGAAGTAGCTATTTTTAAAACTTACTTTGTACACAGCACTATGAACAGCGTGAAGAGCCATTTGATTTCCAGTACGAATATAACTACGGAGGCAACTCTGAAACGACACAGACAAAACAGGGGTGGATGATGAACAGCAGAAAAACTTGCCCGCGCAGGACATCGGAACGGGGAACCGGAAGCGGGTCTGTGTATAAATAAAGCGCGCCGGAACAAAGCGAGTGGAAAAGTTTCCCGAGAAAGCCGCACGTGGAAAGTCTCGCGAAAACGCTCACACCCCCTCGGCGAGGGACGGCTAATGGGAATGTAATGAAAAGATCCAAGTTCTTGTTTCGATGCACCGGTTTTACAGTCCCGCCCGTTTTGTGGCCGCAACAAAAACGGGGAACGAAATAGCGATTATGGCTGCAGCGCTCTTAAGCGGATTCGGTAACGTTTGCTGACAGAATTTCGTGTCGTAAAAACCCCCAAGGACCAGGACACGAAGGCGGAAAAATACCGTATTTTTCCGTGTATAACGCGCACCCGTGTATAACGCGCACCCATATTTTACGAGAACAAAATTGGAAAACAAATTTTTTACTTTACATTTTTCAGATATGTGATATCCAACAAATATCAAATGATAATAATGTATTACTCTAAATACTCTATAAATATTCAAAAGTAGACTAAAGATAAAATGCGTATACATTGCAAAAGAAATACTAGTATTTTATATTTCGGAATAATCTTCAAACTCAGATTCACTGCTGTCTGACAAATTGATATTCTCCATTTGCTGTTCAATGTACTCCTCATTGTCACTCTCTGAAGAGTCCTCATAAATTGCGACATCTTCAGATCCATGCTGATGCCACATTTTTTAAATGATTTCACAACAACTTCTGTTTTAACTCCCTGCCATGACTTAAAAACGATATTGTATGGATAATTATATTCCTAACAAGTGTTTCATTTTATAATTTATTCAATAATACTATAGAATATGTACCTAGAAGGGCACATTTGTATGCTTGGAGGAGACAAAATGTTTACTACCCTTGTATAACGCGCACCCAGATTTTAGAGCTAAAAAAATTGGGAAAAAAGTGCGCGTTATACACGGAAAAATACGGTAATTAGGACAAAACCGGAACTGTACCCTGCTGCCAATTCATTACGATGAGTACACACGGGTCACCGCAATCTGCCACGGGTTCGTGTTTATGCTGATCAAGTCCGGGCAGCAGAGGTGAACGACCTTGGGGTAACGTGATGACATTGCGTTGCGTGTGCGTGACCCGATGGCCCGGGTGGGGCGAATGCCGTAGGCCACTGGGGTTGGACAGTTAATTAATGATGCGTCAAAGATGCAGCAAACATCGGGTGTGCACAGTGCGCTAATGTTGAAGCAGCAGCATGTGGAACTTACAGCCTGCACAATGCAGACAACGGTGTTTAGAATAATTTAGGGTCTATGCGACACATTTTTCTTGGCCGGCTGTTTTACGTGACGGCAACGGAATATTTTACATGCCCCCACAAATCGTAATTGCCCAATGTTTTGTGAGTTCAGGTCACTGCAGAGTCACCTCTGGTGTTGGCTAAGGCGCATCTTCTAGAATGAATTGCATTGTATTAAAACACCGATAAGCTTCTCACAAAGAGTGGACCAGAACCAGAACTGTATACAGTGAGTCTGTTATTGAATGTTACAGAAGACTAAGCACAACAGCCAACATTCCAACAGTAGTTATTACTGTCGGAGCGGTGGCATTCACTGCAACCCGGAACACCTGTTCCGGTCTCTGCAATGCGTGTCCGAGCTGGTCACTGGTAAAATTGGCCCCCAAAATTATCTGCTAACGATCATCGTCATCGGAAGCTGCGGTGCCGCACGGCAGAAGTTGTGAATCGCACTTTGGAAACTTTCAACTGCACACCCCAGGAATGTGGATCGCACGAGAAAACAATTACTATCCTGGACACCAGGTTCGGCCACACTGTTCGGCGGGCACTGTTCTCGGCCACTTGCACGAAGCAATTACAACTCGCACCGTCCCGCAGGAGCAGGAGAAAGTCCCGTCCGGACTGGATTGTGTACTGTATTGGACTACATTAAATGCCACTTCTGGAAGCTGCCCCGTTCAGCCAACGACCGGCCCGGGTACGATGCGAAGCTAGTGTCTGGATCGGCAGACAACATGAACTTTTGCAGTATTCGCGCAGGATGCGAGGGTTGCACTCTCTGGATGGGTGGAAGGAACTTACATAATATAAACACCTGCAGTGTAACCGTGGACCATTATGTCTATTCCGACGCCGCTGACCACTGGAAAAAAAAATGGAAAGAAAGAAGGAATGATATTTAAGAAATACAAATTCGAGTCATAGTACAGTCAACGGCTTTGGCGGATACCGTATGTTGGTGAGACCGAGGGGATATCTCATCCAGATATTTAAAGATTGCTGAAATACTTCCAAAGACCCATATTATGTTTCCGAACGTCTATCTCATTTTGTCTAAAGCAGAACCAATTTTTATTTATTGGTAAGTACCAACTACACAGGTGATCCGATCACGAACTGTGTTGTAACGCAAACCTAGTTAGGTGAGGTGTAGCTTTATTAGTTTCACTTATTTCGCAGACTTCCATTGTATCGTGCCCTGAGCGGGAAGACTAATATTTATTTTAGGAACTTGTTCAGAATGAGTCGGAGTTTTCCTCTAAGTGATCAGGCATAGTTTTGCCAACCTGATGATGCATATGTTATTGGAGCCCTTTGCTGCTGTAATGATTACAACTGTTCATAGTGGCGTTAACAATTAGGCATTAAGATTGTCATTAATAATCCATCCATCCCAATCCAATTATAGTGATATCAATTCGTAAATAGCTTCTGATCCTTATAATCCTTATCCTTCTAATTCCAGATATTTTGTTTTATGCTTTTCCTACCCCGTTGACTTTCGTTCTATGTGATTCTATTCGATGCATAAAATAAAATTCTGTTCAATATTTCCCCGTTACGCCTCCGTCCAGTTTACCCTCATTTTGCTCCTGCACAATTTCCACTTAACCTATTCCCATTTCCCTGCCTGGGTGCCCAGTTTACCAATACATCAATTTCAATTTCCCCAATGGTGGGCCAAAGTTTGCGTATCAAGCTCTCGACTAATGAAAAAAAAGCTTCACTCGAATGTAAAAAATGCGGTTCATGGCAAACAAATTAAAACCCATGCACCCACACTCTCACTCTAAAGGATAGGGCAAGGATCGTGTCGGATACCCTTCGGCGTGGAATCAACGCCAGAATCAACATTCACATCGCACAACACATCGAACGACACGGTGCCGCCGGATAGCCGAGGGCGCCGGCTTCTCTAAACCGAATCGCACGTAAACGTAATTTGAACTTTTCACTGCCACAAATTGGCCCTCCCACCCGATCCGAGGAATGTGCCGTTGATGGTGGGTGGGTGGGTCAGGGAGAGAATTTAATTTCCGCCGTGCGGAGGTGTTCTTGGTGGGCCTTTCGCTACATCGGTTGAACGGTTGGCTTCGTTCCGTTGCTGGTACATCAGCTGTTTCCATCGATGGATTGCGGTCTGTGGCCAGTAAACACGTCGGGAGTGTCTAATGGATGCTCGAGGGCGGAGCGCGTCGGACCGGGCCGGAAGCTTAAAAGCTTTGGCAAAGATTTACGGCATTTTTTTTGCTTCTCTCGATTTTCGGTAGTTTGAAAGTGGCCGGCTCTAGTTTTTTTTTCTTCTGTTGCCCACTAATTTGAGCACGCGCGTCGAATGGCCGGCCAAACACCGATTCTATGCTAAGATTATTGGCCATCGCCATCGCTGGCGGCTGGCGGATGGGAAAGGGTCCTTCTCCAGTGCGTGTGGCACCCAGTTCGTCGTGTACGAAGTGTAAGTTCCAGAGGGATCCGAGCGAGATTAAAGTGCCCATTAAAACCTGCGTCACGCAAAATGGAACCCACCCCGTCACATGGCGAAGGCCCATTACGCTCGCCCAAGGCGAACGTTAATGAATGAGTTTTTCCCAATGAAAAGCTCACGATAAGGGAAAATGGCCTCACTCGCACCGCGCGATGGCAGAAAAATACGACCCAAGCTACTGCCTTTTGTGATATAAATTTAATTTCGCTCCCATCGTCACATCTTCCCCTTCTGTCCCATTCTTTTCGCGAGCCGCCAAAGGACCCAGGACCCTTGCCCTGCGCGAACCCGGGGCACATCTGTCATCCGCCGTCACTGCAACGTAATTAAGTTTTGACGCGCGCTGCAATTCGGTGCAGATTTTCTTCGGCTGGCCAGCAACAGAAATTACCGCTTCCGGTTGTGCCGCGGGCTGGCACAACAATGACCCGCGGTGCGCTGTCAACGGATTTTCGAAACAATTTCCCGCCTTTTGGGGAAGCCGATTGCGAACGATGCTGCCAGCTGGTGGGGCCATCATCGACCCGGAAAGACGAGCAAAATGTGTCCGGCCGGCACGGCGATCGTTTCAAGCCGGCGGCAGACAGTGTGCTGAACACACTTTTGACACGGCACCGAAAGGACCGAGAGGTCCGTGGAAAACTTTAGCCGACCGAGAGTCTTGTCTAATGTTACCATTGTTCTGACACCGAGTTGGCACGGGTCCAGGAGCTTCCCCCGGGGCGGAGCGGGACAGCTTATACGAGTGTGTGCTTGATCCCGACGGGGGTAAGTGAGCTCGGGTGCGGAACAAATGAAAATACTTTCAACCCGGAAACCGGAATCGGCACACCGGAAGCAGCGGCAACCCCTCCGCCGACAGGGTTTGAATATGTAATCACTCGAAGGAACGCCAACCGTGGGAAGGTTAAAAGTATCCAAAAGCCCGGCCCAGGAAAGGAATGTCCATTCCGTCGGTTGGAGCTGTCGGAACATTTAATTTCAATCGAATTTAAATCTATTGGGTGAATGAATCGGAAAACTTCCCACAGTCCGGCGGGAAAGGAAAATGTAAATCAAACTTAAATTGAGTTGTCCACTTCTGGTCCAGAACACTTCCAGGCCACGTTGCAATCGAGACGGTGTGAATGCGCACAACGAGTTGGCAGTAAATTAAAGAGATTTGTATCTAAGACATTGTACTATTACTTTATTTAGGCCACCAAGAGATCGAAAATACTAAGGAAAGCCACAAAAAAGCCACTCCAAAAATTGAAGTTCCTTTGAAAGAGTTTAATTTTTCGAACAAGCTCCACATTTAATCCCGCCGAGATGGAAGCTTCTTATGGCCCTCTCTGCTTTATGGCAAATGTTAGCAGAGTCAACCGTACGAATTATGTATTCCAGAAAGGATATTTGACATTTTACGGTGCATTTGGAATAAGTCATTGAGTGAACCGGTGCTGGTTGCAACACAATTTCCAGATACGACCTAAGCGCTATTCCCGGGAATGTTCCATAAATTGAGGCAATTCCAAAAACAGATGCGGTGGTTTTAACTCAACAAACGGTTCTGAAATAAATGAAACACAGGGTTTTTTTTTACCCCTGGTGGGTATTAAGCCCTGTTTCGCGAAACATTCACTCGCGCCGAAGCCTTTCGCGGTCACCCAAACAAAAGCAAAGGCTCTCAACAGATTGCGTTCGCTGCACGAAAGTGGCACACGATCCGTGAGCGGCACTGTCACGTGTCAACGTTTCACTTAAACCGAAATCACTTAAGCACACGCCACCGCCATTGCATCAGCAGCAGCCAGTCAGTCAGTGACGCAGGCATTGGGTCCCGGGCGGCCACGATCCGCCGATGATGCGGGATCCCTGTGGCAATGTTTGGACCGCGCTAAGGCGAAGCGGAAACACGCGGCTTCGTGCGCGGTTTTATTCCCGCCCTGTGTAGGTCGGGCCACGCACTCCCGGACGGAGCATAAATCATCGGATTGTTGACTAAATTTCAGCGCCCAAAAAGCATGAAGCGGAAACAACAAAAGAATTGGGTAACGATGATCCGAACCGAACAGGAGGTGAGGTACAGGTGGCCGCGGCTGGCGATCCGAATGCATAGGACGCGGCCAGCACCGTGGGGCCGTGATTTATTTATGGTCCCAGTTAAATCCGTCCCAAACCTTTGCGGGCGCGCCCAGTATCGTCCCCCGGTTGGTACAGGAGACCCGGTCAGAACGTCGAGAAGGACGACGAAATGAAGCGAAAATGCACTATCTGTCGGCACCGTTCACCGATCGGAACGATTTTCTTCGCCCGTCCTTTCGTTCCCAGCCGAGCCACGGCTCGGAGCGATTGTTTCTTTGCCCGGGGGCCGTCCGTAAGGTTAACCCCCGAGAGCAGAGCAGACACTGCAGCTGACACTTGTTAGCACATAAATAACGGTCCCGACGCAACCCCCGGCTCGAAAGCGGTCCAAGCGTCTCGTCCTCGCGGGATGTTAACCGAAACCACGGGCACCGCAACGGTGGCAATCTTGTGCACAATTTGTTCGATAAATCAATAGCATTAGCGGGTTGCGGTCTGGGTGGGCAGCGTTATGAACTGGCCACCCGTGACACACTTTTTCCGCCCGATTAAACGCAACTACCGTCCTGCGCTTGCTGTGCGACGGATTAAGGATGCGGCCAGTGGCACGAAATCGTTTTCTTCCAGCGAAGTTTGATAATCCACGATTGGTTGAGTGAACTGAAAGGCTCATCATTCTTGCAGCAGGACCAAGTCCATGGCCACGGATAGCCGAGTGCTGCTTTCGTTAGTGTCCGTTTCAGCGCAAGCAATCCTGGCGACCCATCCCGGTTAACCGGTTCGGGATTTCAGGCACGTTGAGCGCGCCATAATTAATGGGAATGTTTTCAAAAGGACAAGGAAATCAACCGCTCCGTCCGTTCGTGTGCCAGCGGAACTAATTAGCACGGGACCTGTCGGCAGCAGCACAATCCCCGGTTCACTCTCCGTGCGAACTTGAGGGAACATCAACAAAACATCGCTGTGTGAATCCGAACACAAAGGCTGTACCTTGTACGCCGAAAGCAAAAAAGGATCTTCAAACACAAGCAGCTCAGGCCACGCTACTGCTGGCACGGCTCCTTCCGGACACACACGGCTCGGCAAACGGCAGGGGTTATTAAAAGGAATTAATGCACGAAGGGGGCGGCCGTAGAAGAAAAAAACTAACCCTAGAACCATGCAGGATGGCGGATTAACGTAAGGAAATGTGATTTCGCCGGGAGTTTCAACCCGGGTTCGTTTACCGTTTCGCCTAGGCCTTTGCGCAAACAGTCGTCGTGTGCGCGTGTGAGATTAATGAAAAGGATAACGTCAAAGCGAAGGGGGGCTTCCGCGCATCTTCAGAAGACGCGCTACAGTATCTGTGTAGACTGTTTCAGGGCGCTAACACTCGGCACAGGATCTTGGAGCCCGCGAGGGAGCGATCTTCCCTCTGCCGTTTCACCGTGGTCCGTTCGTGGTGGTCGTGGGGGGGACAACTTTAGGGTGAAACGCGTGTCGCATTAAGAGCAGCCGCTTATGGAACCCACGGACCGGATTGTTCGGACGCGAAAAACTGAATATTCCACTCGCACCGCTCAATTTATCATCGTCCGGAGCGGTTTATTTATTCATAAAATTCATCATCCGAAGGGCGGCCCACTTTTGTGGCGGGTTTGTGGTGCATTTTCCTGCGTTCTTAAACGACGCCTCGACAAGAGTGCAGAAGGGAAACGGATTTCCTGTCGCGCGGCGGCTCCTAGAACCTAGGTCCGTTTCGCTTCCGCTGGTTCGCCCGTCGCGGGCATACATTTTTAATTTTGAAGTGCATACATAATTTTCCCCACCGGGGACGGCTCCAAAGAGAGACCCCCCAGGAGAGGGAGAGAGAGAGCGCCCAGGTTGCACGGGATTAAGTTGAAGACATCCTTAAGGCCACCCGCAGAAGGGTTACTTTTTTTGTGTGACTTCTTTTCCCACAAAAGACCCCAAGCTCGGTCGAGTGAGGCTGTTTTGTAGCACCACCACCTGCTGGAGAGATGAAACGGACGGGATCCAATAGCCGTCTGCCTGCCGGTCCGGGTCCGGGTCGCCCGGTGGAAACTGATTACATTCTAACGACATGTGAATTTTGCATAACGCGAGGCCCGTGTCGAGTACCGGCGGATCGTCTAGTAGTGGCACCACTTCCGGTTACGGGTTGGAAAAGTCCCTTTTGAACAGCTAAAAGCTTGGCTTACGTGTGCCCATAATCGTTCCGCTTCGTTGGCTGTCCGGTGCGTGCAACAAATGCGGCCGATCCTTGCCCCAAAGTTTGGTGTGCAGCTTGGTGATGAACTTTTCCAATAACTTTTCCAATCGACAGGCGACCGAATTGGCGACACCGGCCACAGCGACCCAATTTGGGCTCGGCGGAGTGTAAATAAATTAACACAGCTTTGATCGACTTTGGAGAGATGGCTTTCTTGGGCCCCTATCGAGCCGGGCTCAACTATCAGGTATTCATTAAACTCAGAAACTGTGCCATCCTAGCGTATGGGGCGCTGGACAAGTTTTCCTCTCCCGAGTGCGGTGCGCAGACAGTGACAAAATTAGATGATGCGGTTTATTAACGGGGCCACCGTTCGCACCGTGCGAGTGATTGATTAACTTTACCACCTCGGTGGGCCGGGACGTGCCACAAAGTACCACGGTCCCGTGGTCCCCCTCCCGAAAGGGCTCTGTGGGGTGCAATTTGTAATCCTGGAGCGTCCGATGGCCACACGATGGACGACTGGAAGAGCATTGGTGGGGAAAGTGTGGCGAAAGTTTCGCTCCTTACAGACTAATTTCATTTGTTTCGAAGGCGTCCTGTCGTTCAGGGTTCCAAATTTATGTCCCTCCCGAGTCCCGGCTCGAGTCCGGGTTGGGGCGAGTCGTAACGGAGTGGCTGGTGGCAAGGATATTGGACGTACTTTCCGTCACACGCTCCGTGATTGGAGTTACGGTGGGCTGGTGGCAGTGGTTTACTTTTTGGATCAAACATTCCAAGCAGACATGAAAAAGTCCTAGCGGTCACATTCTTTTTGCTTCCCTTTTTGTGAGAAAATAACAACGGAATAGAATAGCCAGCATATTGATGTCCTTAAGCAGCACATCGGTTCGTTTCAAAACTCTCCCTCAAATGATAGATTTTAAAGCAACGATGCTTGGGCCTTATTACCCATCCATTCTACTCCGAAAGCGTATTTTCCCGACACAGAAAAGCCCCAAGGTACGTGTGGCCGCACTGTGACCGCTTGTTACAACGTACGGTCCTGTGTGCGCTGATGTCCAGCCCAATTTCTGGTGAATTGTGAAAATAATGAGCACCAGCGCAATCGTTTCGCCAGTATCATTCGATTCGTTCTTGAAAATAATTCACAGCCACCGTTCCGGCAGCGGCAATGGTCAACCGTGGCCATAGATCGCTATCAAATCACACCCGTCTGGGCGTGACTTCTATTACATTTCCACTGTCCAATCTGTCCGGCCCGGCCGCGACGACAAACGGTCGCTCGAGAAAGCACGTGACCAGGACGAGGACACCCAGGACTCGGGGCGCTCGGAACGATAGCACCCTCTTGTCCTTCAAGACGACCCGTGACAGCCCGTGGCGAATGGCACATTTTGCAGTGCCGACCACTCGGAGAGGCCGTGGACGCTGGGAAAGCAATATTTTCCTTCACAAATATCGTCACCGCGTTGTCGCGCGTCCCCAAGAACCACCGAACGCCATCGTTGCATCGTTTATGGGCTCGGGTCACGTTTTGACGCTGGCGCAACGCGATGAGTTCAAACGAAACGACAATCACGCAAATTTGCACCTAAACCTGGGCCAATCCATCACCGGGCCAGAGTGTGGAATGATTGACTTTCGTTGTTGTTTGCTTGTTAATTGCGCATCAGTCGGGTGAGCGAGGCATGAATTAGTCAACTGGCAGTGGGGGTCACCGAGATGCAACGGCAATGAGGCAGGTGAGCCAGGCCGAGGCGCCCAGGAGGTCAATGTCGAGGGCGAAGGAGACCTGCTCGACGTAACGTAACGACGACGCATAACTGCATCGAAGGAAACGCTCGTGGAAGCAAACAATGCAGCCTTTGGCGCATTACGAAACGGTGTGCATTTATTGGCCTCACTGCCATTAATAACTGCTGGAGCCGACGGTGGCAGAGTGGAAGTGGAACGTGATTTACAGCCATCATTCCCTTGGAATTACTGTTCGCCCGCGTACCATCAAAATCAGTATTAATTCCGCGCAGATTGCTCCGGCATAATCCGGTGGCGTTTGGAGTCGGAGGGGAGTGGACAAACAAAAATCCAAATCCAATCCTCTGCTGCACAGAATTATGGTCCCGGTGCTAACCGATGCACGCTGAACCGTGGCATCGTAAATTATTTTACAATTTATAGTCTCAGCTGCAGGTCGCGGAGTGCGGACACGAAACGAGACCGAAAGTAGCGTGGTCCGGTACGCATCCGAAACATCGCCGGGGTTTGGTGCCAAAATAATTGAAAAATGTGTCTCGCCAGCCGGGGGTCTAGAGGCGCCTTTTTGCCCGTTGCCCGTGATCCAGTTGCACTTGTAACAGTTGACCAACTTTTGGCTCGGTTTTGGTACAGCATTTGCAAAAGTTCTGCCCAAGAACTGAATACCGGAGCGCTACCGGAGCGAAGCTTACGCCCAGTCCTGCTCATTTTATGCTCCGGTTCCGGCATGTTCCGGATTACGGCTTCGAATAGATTATTTGCAAGCAAAGTGGCGGGCAACAAAAAGTAAATCATGGCCACACGACAACCCGAAGAAGTGCCGAGAGCATGTGACCCCCTCATTTGTGCCCCCCGCCTGAAGGGTACCTCGAAATCAGCGAGCCGGAAAGCGGATAATGGGAACACCGACGGAGATCCTTGCATTTCAAAGCAGCAGTCCCCGGCACAGCGCCACGGCTGGCATGTTGTGCTTTTGTGGTCTCCTTTGAATTAATATTCCTCGGCGCGGAGCGGAGCGGCGCGGAGACCGCCGTGAGGGGGCTTGGCGATAGGAAAGTGTCCCCGGCCGGAAACATCATGTTTGGGGGGTTGCCTTTGATGTTTCGGTTCGATCGGGCTCTGGGGCTCTCTCTCTCTCTCTCTCTGTCAATCAATATCGACATCGGCTGACGGTTGGTGTGCACTCCACTCATGGTTCCGAACCGGCCCGGTTTGTGGTGCATTTCTGTGACGAGGCTTTCCATTTTTATGCTAACGCAGACAATCGGTGTTCTGGGAAGAGCAAGAGCATACAAATAGAAAACACAATCCATTAGCGATGGATTGACCCACAAACCACCGGAACGCCCCGGGCACGTGTGGCCGTGTTTTGATTACATTTTAAGCCCTCGCACACCAACGTTCACGTAGCGGCCCACTAACGCACATACGAATAATGGATCTGAAATTCCAATAAACCTGACCGCAGTGCTCTGCAAAGCCCACAAGTGGAGCCCCCAGAAGAGCCCTCAGTGACCGAGTGCCCGTGACGGAACCTCACCGGATCGAACATCTTCTCGTGGCCGGCCGACGCGTCAGGACCGTGGCAAGACGAGGATTAGACGAGGCAAGTTTCGCTCAAAAGCGATAAATAACTTTGATGGCCAGCGTCGGCCAAAGGTGACACCGACGGCAGCGAGCCCACTCAGGGTGGGGCTTTATGGGTTGTGATGTTGGTCCTCGCACCCACATCGGAGCACCGCGATGACCATAATTTATCCTCTAATGAACACGCCTGTCCCCTGAGCGGGAAAATACGAAATTTAATGCCAGCAGCAACCAAAATAGCCAAACTTTTGCCGCATCACTCGGAGGAGGGGCAACAAAAAAAAAATTCCCATATCTGTGACAGAAAGCCACAGACGCCACCGGGACATCGGGACATCGGGACAACGTCAAGCATCCCATAAATTCTCTCCTATTACGCCCAAGCCCCCCCGAAATTGGAGATCGGTGTCCGGACGGATTACACCGGGCGTATCCGTAACACACATCGCCGGTCTTTGCCGGACGGCAATTGTAACCACTCGGTGCTCAGAGTTAGTTGCTTAGGTAGCAAGTGGCACTGGCAAACAGTTCCGACGCAGAGGACCAGTCTCTCGACTAATCGAATGGGCATACACATTCCGGTCTGGTCCGGGACTGGACCGCGCCAGTTACGAGTTACTGCGGCCAGGCCAGTAGTTCGTTAAAAGTTTATGATTCAACTCATTTCGACGAACCATTCCGGGACGGGTTACAGATTTTTGGTAGCGAAAGTTACGAATCAAAAAAAGGCAACCGAAACGGAGGGTTCTGAATTTTCATCCTTCTTCGACTTCATGGAAACGCATTCAGCTATCAAGAGCTTTTGATTCGCAACGGAGCGTAATTAATATGGGGTACTAGTAATATTACAGTTAATGTAATGTGTGCTACCTCACATTTAGTAGTTCGTGGAAATGGTAATAGAGTGGTTCCTCTAGGAGTTCCTCTGTAGTAAAACTAGTGCCGTTTCAATGGAGCAGGGCATTATGTACAACCAATAAGCTTCTAAAAGATTCTTTGCTAACTGCTTTGAAATAATCAATATCGATATAAAGATTGATCAAAAATGCGTACACTTTTTCATTTGGCTATAAAATAAAAATGGCTGAATATTTTTCGATGTTTGAACATTTGGTTGGGTTTGGTTTGGTCGATCTTTTTTTGAGTACATTTTCGATTGTATCTGGTCCTATGTCGGCAATAGCAACTTGAATTTGGGTTTTTAGGTTGTCAAGAATTGCTCGTTTGTTCGTCTAAAATAAATATGAATGGAGGCTGTCGCTGTATGGCACCGTCCTGTTGAAACCAAATGCCGTTCAAGTTCTCAGCTTCAATTTCGCCGAAGAACGAATCAGCCAAAATACGCACCAAACAGTCACTCGTTGTGGATGCATTGAATTCTCTTGCATTTTCCAATTTTCTGCAACCAAAATAGTATTTTATACATAAATGTAATGAATGAACCTTTCAAATAAAAGTTCAAGCATCGATAAATATTCAGCCGTTTTCGTTTTATAACCAAATGAAAAAGTGCACGCAATTTTTAACAGCCTGTAGTTATTACATCAATGAAATATGGTCAATTTGATAAGAATTTCAAACTCATGGACATCTTATTTGAAGTCAACTAAACCCCATTGGACGGAGCTTATGTCTTATCAACGAAATAATAAGGTTTTCCAATGGGATGCCAATGCCGCATTTCCTTCCTTTTTCTGCCCCTCAATATTTTGTTACATTCTTCGAGTTTCATTCACCATTCAAAAGGTGCCCAGAAAAGCGTGGCAACGTTGAAACTGATACGTATCAGGACGCTATTGGAAGAAAAGATGAAACGGTCAGCAAAAGTCCTCTTAAATTCCAAAACAAATATTAATTCTTCGGACCCTCGATTGCTGGCGAAGCGAAAAAGGTAAGTTCGTGGCATGGCGACATGGCGTGGTGATTGGTGAAATGTATCGGCACTATCTGCGGTAGCTAATTAGAAATCGGGGACTTCCCATTTTTCTCCGTCGCCCGCGGACACGGACGACTTGCCGGATGTCAACAACAAAGCCATTGCGCCGGGGTGAAAACATTGCGACGCCCGGAAGCCGAAGAAGACGTCGCGCTTCTCCGGGGGGCCGATAGGGTCGTTTCATCGGAAGCACACTTACCGATCGCCGTCACGACGCCCCAGAGCCGTATCAGGGGCCGGAGACAGTGGCAGGGGCCGCCAAACTGACGCCGACGGTTCCGCCCATCCATGCTGCCCGACCCGTCGCTGCCCTCCGCTATCCGCTGTCCTGGCGAGCGCCGACCGGGGCTGAGATTTTCGCTGTTTTCGGATAAAAGTTTCACGCTCGAGAGATGGCGGCTGCCGCCAGGCGAAAGCGTCCAATGTTTTGCTTCACTTCAGCCCACACTCAACCGGCACTAACATACACAGATACACACGCAAAGGGGACGCAACTAACGAAGCTTGATCGCGCTGCTTAATCTCTGCCACTCGACGGCGACGACGACGACGACGGCGACGTCGCAGGTTTACCCGCGATGACTACTAATCGGCACCCTTTTTCTCACAATTGCCACCCCCAAGTGACACACATTTTCACTCCCACAACACGGGATGCCGACACTAACACAACCGCAGCGCAGCTAAACGCGGGCACTCGAGTGGAGCAATAATTTTGCTTCACGCCACAGCCCGTCGATTTCGATGATAATTTGCCAACCGGGGGAATGGGTGGACCGTCCCACCCGCGAGGACGGGGTCGCAGGAGGCAAAAAGGACCGAACGAAACCACGGGACGGGCGGCCGCCGACCGACGAATTTATGCTTCATTAGTCAAACCTCGCCCGGTTGCCGAGGCGCTACGCAGGTTATAATGTGAAACATTTTATTACCACCTGCCCGTGGCCAGCCAGGTTCCGCCCAGGATCCGACCTCCTCGTCGCTTGAATGGAAATGGGGCACCGGGGAAAATTCACAACGGAGCAAAATCAGTGGCACTTTCCCGAAAAAAAAGCCCCAAAATGGCGAACTTCAATCGATAACTTTCTCTGGTGGTTTTTTCCTATCAGGTCACCGGGCACAATTGTTTTATTTTTGTTTATGTTCCCGGTGCTGTGGGTTTGTTGTTGTTGTTTATGCGTAGTTTTGTGGCCGCTGCTGCTGTTGCTGGAAGCGTCCTGCCAACCGGAAACTCTGACGAGCCGTGGCGGACTTGTTTTTGCTGCGATCCGTGTCCTAGTGCTGGGCTGAAATGAATGCAAAAACAGAGACAGTAAATATTGGGACACTGTACGGGGTCGGAGTGCCCCCTCACAAAGGACGCCTTCGAATTGATTAGCTTTGCGCTCAGAGAACAATCGTAGGGACCTTCGAGGAACAATATTAAATATATAAAATTCCGTACAAAACACTACACCCAGATTTGGGAGGGGTCGCAACATAATAACCCGATCGATCGAATGGCGATGTGCCGCCCCAGTAATGCTCCAGTTGAGGTGCGCTTATAAGGGGGCCAGAAAGGTATGTGAATTTGAATTTCGAAAGCCAAACCTCATAGAAGCATAAAAAAAAGATTGGAACCCCCAACCGACCAACCGAATCAGGACCGGTGAAGATGGAACAAACAAAACCCTTAACGATCGGCACAAAAGGTGGCACTTGAACAATCTCGGACCGACTCGGCTCGTGTGTCGCGCCGTGGTTGGTAATTATGCGGAAACTCCAGTTCATTCTCTGGCCTCCGGGAGCCACACAACAACGGAACGGAATTGAGCAATCTCGAGCTGCAATTCGGGGCCCGAGCGTTGCGTTAATTGACGGGAGATTGGCCCACCGTTAACCGTGATTAAAAGGACCCGGGCGTTAACTAGCGCTCTGCTTGTTCCGATTTGCCAACGGGAGCGAAAATCGTTCACCGGATTTAGCAGCACTTAACACTCGTTCGGTACACATGTGCCTGCGAACGGCGCTCCCCGACGATCCCCGGGCTGGAGAGCGATAAAGAACCTGCCAAAGGGTGGATTGCTCCATTTGCTTCCGGAGCGCAATTTGTTGGGGCTGGGTGCGCCAAAACGGCACAGGACGGGCAAAGTTTACTCATAAATTGGTATTAAAATTTTATACAGCGTTTAACTTTGCCGATTTGCAGTGCCGCTCCGCGTGAGAGGCGAGTTCGATAAGATTCGGTGCGCCCGGCTCGGCTTGTGTTCAGCATATGTAGTTACGCTTTTTGTTTCCATGTTTTCACCTGGCCACCCTTTGCCCCGGTCGGAGTTGGGAACCGGCGTTTTCGTCGCTTTACTGATTCAAGCTCAGTTCCACCGCAGCACTTGACTTGGCGCACCCATCGATTCCGGCTTTCCGGCGATCTGGGTCCGGGGTGGAATCGCCCCAGAGGGGAGGGGAAACAATTTCGCATTCACATTCCGGGAAAAGCAGTCGCCCTCGGCGGCTTGGAACCATTTGGGCCCATTTGTTTTTGCCTCGCCACCGAAGAATGATTTTCTTGCCCCGAGAGCGAGAGGTTCAGGATTTCATAACCGAGCTGCTGCTTTTGGCCCCGTTGGTTGGGTCCCATAAAAAAGTCCGCTGTCCGCTCCAGCAGAATACCCGCCTCGAAGGGTGACATTCCACAGGACCTTCGGCGCGTTCACTTTTCGCAGCACTTTTCTTCGAAGCCTTTGTCAGAGCCCGGCACCAACCACCGGTACCGTGCTGCCCTTCGGCGAACGGGCCGATCTCGGGACACTAGAGGTTGGTCGGAGTCGGAGCAAATTATATGCCACTTGGCACGACAAACAAACTGACAAAGATCAATGGGAACCGGCCCGGCCCTTCCGGCCGGTCTCTGTGTGTGCGAGGACTTGACTTTGTCGTTGGAAACTTTATCTCGAGGTCGAACTAGTTCCGGGTTGCTCCCGGGAACGGACGAAGTTCAGTGCTCGGTACGATTCAGTAGCTGACTTAAATTGAATTGTTCTTTTTAATGGTTGTTTTCGGGCGGCCAAACTTTGCAATTTGGTGAGAGCATTTCGTAGCGGTGGCGCCAGAAATCCGCCAGCTTCCGGGGAAAACAAACCGGAGCCGGTTCGGTTACATTTTAGCGGGTTTAGAGGTCCAACCGGCCCCCACGGTGGGTGACATTTTAATTATTGATAGTTTGGTTTGTTGTATGGGCCCGATTTGTGCCCGGGACTCGAGAGCTTGTTGTCAGCCAAAAACACCCCAACACACAGCCCACGCTGGGTGTAACAATAAAACGAATTTTAAAATATTCATCAAACACCGTCCCTAAACGTGGTCAGGTGGTAAATTATTCAACTCGGGCTCGGGACAAAATTGAATCTTCTGAATCCGAACCGTGTCTGAGGCGTGTTTCACGGCCATGACGTGTCTTACATTTCAGTCACGCCGCCGGCCATTAGTGAAATTGGCGAGATCTCTATTTCTCGTATCTCCAGGCGGTGAGAAAATCCATCACCGGCTCGCGATGATGCGCACCGCATTAGCATAAGATCGAAAGCATTTTCCGATACCGTAAAAGGATATCGGAATGCCGCAATCGGGACCCAAACCAACCTGACTTGGGCTGGCCAGCCGGCGAAACGAAAAGTGAGGTCGCCCGCAACATTCGCAACGCATTCCAAAGGCGGAAAATCAAAACAAAAAACCGTCGATGTTGAGGAACGAAAGGAAAAAAAAATTAAATCCGGCGTCACTCCGTTCCGTGCGGGTTTTCCGTAGTTTCGTGTTTAAGACCGCAAAATTCCCTCCGTGTGGGAGTGGGGCCAGATCCGTGTGGCACATAAACCGGTGGCACTTTATTCGGAATCGCAACTTTATCGCAGCACACTCAGGAGCCTGCGGTGGCGGTGGCCGCTCCGGGAGGCGCTCGTGCCCGCCCCGGAAATTGTCATTCGCTGGTAAGTTAATTTAAAAAGCTGTGCGGTTACTCCGGGCCGCTGGCATCGGGCCTACCGGAAAGTCGTTCACGGTTTGTGGCTGACGTGAAAATCTTAATTCAACAGTCGCCGTTTTCTAACGCGTCTCTATCGGGCTTTTCGGACAGGTAATTTCTACAAGCTATTTCCTGGCATGGTTCTTGAACCATCGTAATACTTTCAGGAAGCTCGGAGTTGTGTAAAGACAAACAAGGCCTGTTGGAAAAATAATGCAGGACTTTCTGATAGGCCGCATATTTTCTACTGTCACACCTCCTCGTGGGTTTGCTATCCCGGTGAAGGGCTTCCGGTGGGAAACAAACCGCATATTTCGCCAAACGTTTCCAGCAGTGGGCCCTAGGGGGTGGTTTCATAATAAAATGAGGACGCACCATTTTTGCAGCCACTTTTTTGTGGTCGAGAGCCGGCAGACATTTCAGGCAACATCTCTCTATTAACCTGCTGCCGCCGAGGAAGGGTAGGAAAACAATTACTTATGTCGTCGGCTCAATTTTTATCCCTCCCCGTTCGTCGGATGCAGTAAAACGAGCGTGGGTAAGTAATTGCAAGTGGTTTACAAACACTGAACGTCAAATATTATTCCGCGTGCCGCACAAACCTGACGAAATCCACGAAATTAAACTGAACGCGTTTGGCTTTAATGCCGGACCAGCTTCGGACAGGGTTCAGATCGCTTACCTTCTCGTTAAAGTTAATCGAATTCACGCCCCACTCTCGGTTGGCTCGGTTGGGCCGGCCAACGGCATCGCTTCCACCAATGCTAGGAAGCCAAAACGATAAGACAATGCTGCCGGAGCTTCCTGGCCGTGTGGCCCCATTCCAGCGAGCCCTGCCACGACCAGGCGCCTCCATCGGCGAGGCGTTTGTAACCGGGAGCGGAAGTAACCGGGAGACAAGGGAACGTCGTGCTGCAGCAGGATGTCAGGAGAAACAAAAGTTTCTTATCTTGTTGTATTCCGCACCGGCCGCACCCGGGCCCCGACCCCCGTCTCTCATGGTTATGCCGCATGGCATAGTGTTATGCATAATTTCTAGTGCTTCGGACGTTCGGAGATGAATTGGCTTGTTTCGGTGGCGCCAAACGACAGTTCTGTGGGGGGCTCCACTCCACAGCCGGCTCAAACTCCACCGGCGGTGTCAATGTTTGTGCACAGGAATCCGGCGGCCCTCGTGAAGGGAGGAGCGTTCCTGCTTAAGGGTTGCAATCCGGTTCCCGGTAGGTTCGCTCGTAAAAGGGGCTTTGTCCACCAACAGGATGTCAACGGGCTTATCGGGACACTCGCGTTTTCCCGGCTCCGTTTCGGGTACGGCATGCCTGGAGTCCTTTTTTCCACCACTAGCCCGCTCGTGTCGCTTAGAGTGAAGAATCACCACGTCGCGAGACTTAATCCATCTTCTGTTGCCGCCGAGTCACGAGGCCTTCTGGTGGTAGTCTCTGTCTTTCGGAGGAGGTGTTTGTTTTAATTTAATCACTGTAAGTGTCACACCCCATGCAGCGATTACAGATGCCAGTGATTCATTCCCTTCCAAGTTTTCGCATTATCAAACATTATGTTTCTTATGGACAATTCGTTTCTTTGCGAATTCGAAACCGGAGCGTTGCGCATTAATCTATCAGGTCCACACTTAATCCACAACATAATTAAAACACACATCGGATACGATTAGCCAGCAACGCACCCTCCATTAGGTTGGGTTCAACGAACGATAATGTCCGGCTTTGCGAGAAAAATCGAAACCAAAAACCGATCAGTCGCCATTCGTTACGATTGCGGTCACGTTCCGTCGGACAAGGAACAGCGAGAGAGCACAATGCTGCGGAATGCATAATGTTGCTTGTGAACAGCCACGGGCGAGACACGTGCCGACATGTTCCGTGCGTACTGTCCAGCCTCTCGACACATCCTTTTTTACTTCAGCGGCCAGCAAGTCACCGAAAACGATGGGGTCCAGTCCGGGTCGAGCTACCCGTAGGCCGAACCGAAATATTTTTAAAACAAACGACAGATCTGTGGTTGGGCAGAGAGAAGGAACGAGAAGCGCCTGATTTGTAATACGATGCCAATGAGCATTACGGGCCCTGGACATCACAACTTCGCAAGATCAACATTCCGACCGACGCAACATATCCGTAGAAGCAGATTGGCAAGCGCCTTGTCATTGCGATGCAAGGATTGGGTTTCGGCTTCTCGGGCGGGTCAAAGGGTGTTTGTCATCTGCGCACGTGAGTGTGTGTATCCGGATCCCTGAAGTGTTTCCTGATACCGGATACCGGGCTGCCCATGATCTGTTTTCGATTAGACGAGCTTCGGAGGCGAGCGGTCTCGGGTAAAGAGTTTTAATTTTCAACAAACGTTACGGGTGCATTCCGGACGTTGATACGGGTGAACTGTCGAGTCAAAGGACGTTTCGTTTGAATTCTGTTGGAAAGGAAGTCACTCGGTGACCTTTGGCGGGAAATAACAAGACACCACTTGAATTAAAACATGGAACACTTACGGAGAGCTGGCAAAGTTATTCGGTCGCAAAAGGTTTCGAAGTCCTTAAACGACCTTCTTAGACACTCACTTACTGGATTTCAATTCCCTCTTTTGTTGGTTATTTAAAGCCGTCTTATTATTATCATTTCCTCCTTTTAATATAAAAGATACAACCTTGAATTAAAAACGAGATGCTCTCCACTGAACGTGACACGGTTGTATCGAAAACTTCGCGCGAAAAGAAAACTTCGTCACTTTCACAATTTTCCGTTATGTTCCTGACAACATCGCTGCGACGAACGCAAGTGGACCATTTTCTTGGGTAGCAAACAACCTCCCTTGTGTAAAACTTTCCTTGGGTATTATCTAACTTCTTTTATCTTAACTTCCTTGGGTAAGTATTATCTTCATTATTTTGTTTTGGAAAATATTGTTTTGGTCAGTCTCGGTATTTTCTGACCGCCTGTTTCGACCCGGCGTTCCCGCGTTCCCGGTCCCTGGTTTTTCTCCTTTCACTTCGGTTTTCACACACTTTCACGTTTCGCACTTCGGTTTTTTTCGCCGCGTTCTTGGTCTCTGGTTTTCTACATGCGACTTTCGCCTATTTTTCTTTTTTCCGTATGACTTACGAACGGGAAAGAGACATCCGACGCTAGAGCGAGATAACCACATTTGACATCGTGCGCGGATGTGCGCGAGAGAGAGACCAACGGTGTCGCGCTTCGGCATCGGCTGTTGTCACTATATTTTTCCCACTCACTCACTAAGCACACGAGGGTTGATCGAAAAGTTTCGCAACATTTGAATTTTCGCGGCCTACGTATATCCGATTTTCGATTTTTTTTGTAGCGTTAGGTTGCTGACTTATGGCGAAAAGTTCGGCCATTTTGAGTAATCAGTCAATTTTTAACAGCTGTTTTGTGTGGACAAGATTTGGCTCATCGGTGATTTTTGTCTAAAATGGATGGAAAAGAATTTTTATCAAATTTGGAGTAAAAAAACGAAACGAAGAGCTCGGACGCAATCGAAATTATAATATTATTAATATTAATTGTGGAAGCCATTATGACCCAAAGCAGCGCTTATCGTTTATTCAAAATTGTCTCAGAGGGCCGAGAAGCTGTGAACGACGAAGAGCCTAGTTTAGTTTGAAAATGGACGAACTTTTCACCATAAGTCAACAACCTAAACCTAACCTAACGCCACAAAAATCGAAAATCGGATAATAATCGATAGCCGCGGAAATTCAAATGTGCGAAACTTTTTGATCAGCCCTCGTACGTTCGCAGCCAAAGAACACGCTCACCGGGCACACTGGTTTGACAAACGTACGCAGCCACATCGCGAAACGTCAATCCGGTCAATCGGTTCAAGGGTCGGTTCAAGTCAATCGGTTCAAAACGTCAATCAAACGGTTCAAGTTACGTAAAATTTGCCTTTTGCTCTAGGAAATCCGTAAGTATTTTGCTCAAAACATTGGAAATATGTCGATTAAACGGTGTCTGTTGATGGCGAACAAACGATTATATTCAAATATACCCCTATATTCACCTGTTCGGAATGTTTGAACCATGAAAATGTGACGAACGGCGTCGTCTAGTGAGCTTCTTCGCGATTGTTTTGATTTTTTCAACCGAGATGTCGGAAGGAAATCCGTAATAGTGCCATCGTTTAACCGAAATTTAGATAATTTTTTTCAATCATTTCATTTCAACATTGTATTTCTCTTGCAGTCACGATGAGCTGGAAGGCCAATTACTACGACAAGCCGGAAGGCGAGGATCTCTTCGGCAAGATGGTCGCGACGAACAAGTACGCGTTGGCCGGCGGTATCGGTTGGTCGACGGTTGAAGTGATGATGGTATCGAAACCGAAAGGCTACCTACCCACCGTCGCTCGGTACATGTACTTCACGGGACCGTTCGTCGGGATGGCGTCCGCGTTTACGGTCGGTACGTACGCCGCAAACAAGCTGCGCGGCACGGACGATGGCTGGAACTACGTGGCCGGAGCGTTCGCTGCCGGAGGGATTTATGGTGCCTGGAAGCGCTGCGTGGTCAGTGGTCTCGTGGCTGGTCTCATTTTCAGCGTGGCCGGTGCCCTGAAGAAACAGTCGATCGACGAAGGTTGGGAGTTCTTTCCGGAAGTTAAAAACCACGCCATCAGCAGTGTAAACCCGAACCGTTACGA
The DNA here is from genome assembly GCF_943735745.2 of Anopheles bellator. Classification (NCBI taxonomy): domain Eukaryota; kingdom Metazoa; phylum Arthropoda; class Insecta; order Diptera; family Culicidae; genus Anopheles; species Anopheles bellator. The sequence goes on along the minus strand of NC_071285.1, from coordinate 49,149,002 downwards.
CTTTACGCTTACGAAGGAACGCGAACGTGGATGGACGACTGGAAAGTAATTCGTTTGGCACCAACCAGTGCGCGCACCCTTGTTCTGGCGATCTTGTAAAGCATATTAGGCAATAAACACTGTGGACACTAGTAGCCGGTTTTGTTGGTCTGGCGGTTCAAAATCGTCGATCGTCTTGTGCTGATCATGAAGAGGTACAACAGGAATATAAGTATATTTGCCTGAATATGTTAACTCAATACATTAACGTGTGATATCTCCTAGGGTAAATGCACGGACACGGGAAAATTACAATCATTTTGGTAACAAAATTTTATTTCATTGCTGCACGCTACAAACAGACGCTAGAGAGACGCTGATACGCAACACTACGCAGATAGTGAGATGCATGTTGGAACGGAAAACACGAAAGTAAAGAAACAGTAAGAGGGGCAATAAGAAACTGGCCTTGACTGCATTAAGGCGTTCACCGTGGATTATGGGCCGTTGGGCTGCCGAGAAAAGGCGGTTGGCGGTTTGATAATCATGTCATTAACACACCAAATAATTATCAATTATCTCTATCGTGATCATTAGCGCTGTGAGGTGTCTGTACATTGTCTGAGAGTGCACGAGCGTGGTGGTGTGCAATGGCGTGAGATAGTTGTGGGTTTGTTTTTCTTCGCCCGCCTCACTCGGCGTTGGTGGAACACTGTGATTTAAATACCCTCCCACGTGGCGGAGGGCTTCGAAACACAATTGTACCGAAACAAGATACCGATTAGTCGTCGGAGTACCAGTGAACGAGTGAAGCTACGAGTTACGCCAACGACCTTCCGAGATTGGCGGCTCTAGCGAATCCACTTGGAACAAATTGAGGAAGAGGTAAAGAGGTATAAAATAGAGAAGAGATCAGTTTTCGAAACCTACCCGCGTCTGAGGGCACAGCAGTATGGGAGGCAGATATCAACAAGATCATCATATTTACAGGAGGCGCGGCCGACTGGCCCGCGGCTCGTTTGCCGCAGCTGACTTACGCATCTAAAATGGTACGAGCTAATGCATTTATGCAATACTGGTGTGTGATCACACTGGTGAGTGTATGAATATGATTGGGCTGATAGCACTGGCCAAAACAAGCCTTGCATTGAACCGCAGTCTGTCTCCGGAACGCTTCCTAGCGGGTTAAAGGCGATCGCTTTGAGGAGAGTCGTTCTGCAAACAAATCCAAGGCGGACCCGCCGGTGTTCGGTGCCCTGGCGGTTGCTGCTTAGTAGTAGTGGCTATCGTCGTAGTGGCCGTAGTATCCGTCGTTGTAGTCTCCGTAGTGCACGGCCGGTGCATGCTCGGTGTAGTGACCGGTCTTGGCGACATGCACTGTGCGGAAAAAGAAGGAAAAACGATCCGGCATTCAATATCGGCAAACTGAGGCTGAAAGCAGAAATGTGCTGAAGTGCACAGCAAATGGCAGAGCAATTTTCATCATTAATACCGCCGCTTTCACGGCTCGGAGATGCGCCATCCGGTTGCGTGAAAATGGCTTGAAAGCATCCATCTGACATTTGCGCAGAACCCCGAGCGCGAGCTTTCCACCCGAAGGCTCGAAGGCTAATGCGCGCGATTGCCATTCACGAGGCCATCGGCGCTGACCACCGTCACGCTCGTGCTCCAGATCGACAGCCGCACTTGCCGGGGCCCGCCGCCCGCCCGCCGTTCTGCTGCCGTCGCCGGCGACATCCGGCGGCGATTATGATGGGTGCACGATCGTGGCTTGATCTTTGCATGAACGATTTTCCCGACGCGACTCGCGGTTGTTAAAATGTGAAGACACACGCGACCGCGCGGGACAAACTCGTTTGTCACAAAAGCAAACAAAATGTCAATCGGATTGCGATGGATCTCTCCGATGGATCGGTGGAACTCGAATCCGAAGCGGGCTCCCCCCTACTTGGAAACGTACAATCGATCGCGAAGTGGTTCTACACGCCGTGGCCGCTGTCGTCATTCGTCCGAAATTATATCGTTATGTAAGGTAGCATAATGGCTTACGGCCCCGCGGCCTGTGACATCACTCTTTGCACCTCACTGGCCGGCTGTGGCCAGGGCGGGTGGGCCATTAAAACCAACATACACTCATCGCACGCGAGAGCGTGTGTTTGTGTTTGCAAATAATTTCAACAACCCGAGGGGGTTCATCTCTTCATCGCCCGTTGATGTCTTTTCAATGGCTTCGGGGGCCGTGTTTGACGAGCTACGGAGAGCGGCTGATGTGCTCGATAATCGATTGATTTCGAACACCGATCGGCCCTGCAGTCGGCGCTCGGACTCGGAAGCCTTTAGCCAAACAAAGCGACACGATCGTGAGAAGTCAACTGCATCTCATTAAAAAAAACAACCCTTCTTGCCACTCTTGCGGCAATGCGACGTCCTTAGCCCGAGCCCGGCCTGAGACCGTGGCTTTACCGTTGATAGAATGTGCCGAGAAATCGACCGCCGTGAGGAGGGGGGACCGAAAGAACTGGCGTCTCTCATTATGCTGCACCCGTTTGGTGGCGGAGCGCGTAATTAACCTTTACCGGAATCGTCCACGTCCGCCACGGTTTGCCGCGGTTCGCATGTAAATTAGAAGTGAGTAGCCTGCGTGCGGGACTTCACGGGGCCCACTAGAACGACGGTACAATGTATCATTGTTCTCCGCTGCCATTTACCGATGCGGCGCCACCATGGTCAATGCGCGTTCGGAGATTCAAATCTCAGGAACTCAGCTCAGCTTGGCGGCAAATCCCACGGAGCGGTGCGTTTGTCGTCGGCTACGCATATGCGTGGAACGGACGGCCCGCATCTTGGCATTGGCCTAATTATTGCAAATCTATTTTCGACCCCCGGTCCGGAACGTCCGTCGCGTGAGAGCCTCCGTTTGGCTCCACATGTGTCGTTCCTATTTTTATGCAAACTTTCAGAAAATTTCAAGCATTGTTTCGACCACAATGGACACATTTTAACGCTACATCAATAATCGGATCTACCGGGGGTTTCCTTCGGCCAACCGAGGGACGAAACCGGAAATTAAGGCCCGGAGTGAAAGGCTCGCTGGTGCGATTATGCGCCGGTTTCGCGGCACCGTAATTCCGGAGAAACTCCCCAGCCAGTGAACCAGTAAAACAGGACCGACAGCATATTATCGGTGAGACGGGTGCGTCATCACTTCCCCCCGAAAACGCAATTAGCGAACCGCGAGCGAGTTGTAAAAGACACCCGGGTGGAACTGGAGTGACAAAAGGACTCGAAAACTGGTCGCCGGAATGTGAGGCCGGAATTACATAAAAAGCGAGCGGTTGTTGTTGCCTGTTCGGGAACCAAATCAGGGAGTTGCACAATTCTGGGGAGGAACCGTGATGCTTCGACGGTCAAGTCAACCGCGTAGAATTCTCCGGAGGTGACCTAGTCTCAGTTTGGGGTGGCCCGCAGTTTTACGGCGTTTTTGGGCACTTACCAACGGGTTCGTGAGCGTAGACATACTTCTGGACCGGCACGTGGTGGTGAAGGGTCTTCAACGCCGGGACGACGTGCTTCACGACGGGCGCGTGAGCGTGCACGAGCGGGGCCGTCTTCGAAACTACCGCGTTGAATCCGTTGATCGGATCGGCGGTGTAGTCCACGGTACGCACGGAACCGTCCGGTTCGACGAGCGAGTATTGTCCTGCGAACGAAAGAGAGGTTAATAATTGCGTGTTGCTAAACCGTCCCAGGGTAACGATTCCCGCGTCCCGCGGTTAACCCGCTGACTAATCAATGAACCGTAGATCCTCCGATCGTTCGCATGCCGAATGCGATAAAATCCGCACAGCCAGGGGCGACGTTAATTGCCCGACCGAGCGATTTGTCCGATAACTCTCGCTTCGCTTATGCTGTGCAGCATCACGCCTAATTGACCAGCACGTGCCGTGGACCGGTGAAGATGGGAACGGTCTTCGGATCGGCGCACGCAAATTAATGCCCAGCGTTTCGATTGGCACCTCGTCGTTTGGCGGCTCACGCCTCAGCAAGTCAAACAATCATTATGTAATGAGTCGCGTTCAGTCTGTTTCTCTGATGGCCGATTCCTTTGCACAATCTCACTCTCTCTCTCACCCATCGCTCCCTGGCGCTGGCGGGGAAATTATGGTTCATTATCGGGCCTAAATCGGTGTGAACCATACAAACGCACGTGTTAATTTGAATGCTTTCGGCCCCCAGAAGCATCGAAAACTGCGAGCCCACAATCTGGTGGCCCGAAAAGTGCAACCGATCGCGAGGTCACCCGCGGATGGGAAGCGAGCGGGCTCATGAATCACGGTGCTTTATGTGCGTGAAAATCCGGGCCGAAGCGATCACAGATCATCGTTTGTTTGGTCTTCGGTGGTGCAACGTTCCGCCGTGAACGTGCGAAAAATGCACCTATTATGTGAAGCAGATCGTGGTGGCCAAACGAAAGTTTGTCGGCTCCACGTTGTCATTGGTGCTGCGCAAGAGTTCTAATGGTGTTGGCCGGGAGTTTTCACACGCGCACGAGCGCCATTGTTTCGCCATTCGTTCGGTGTCTTACCTTTAACAACGTCCCCGTCCCGAGTTTCGTGCTGCGATTTCACGTCACCGGTGCTATGGTCAGCGACGCCGTAGTTGAACGCGTACTTGGGATGATCCTGTAACGGAAGCGGAAACGGGCATTGAAACGGATGGAGCTTTCAGGCGGTGGCGACGCAAAACTTGAGCACAGAGGTGGGGACACTAGTTCTCGGTTAACTCGGCATGCTGCCATTCCAATGCCCGACAGTCAGTCATGCCGATCCCCAAACATTGACTCACTCGTGCCAGTTCAAACATCGATTACGAATATTTCGCCGTCGGTTTTCGCACCGAAATGTGAACTCGTCCACAGCGCACCGCGTCCGCCATTAATCAGTTCCCGAAACCCCGGACGGTGCACTGGCCACACCACTGGCCACCTCAAATTCTCTGTGCTCAAATTCACTGGCGGACGGATCGAGTTTGCTCACATAGTAGTCGACGTCGTATCCGGGGCGGGCCAGGACACAGCTTCCAAACATGGCCAAAGCCAGCAGCAGCGCGGCACAGCAGGTACGGGCAACCATTTTCGCTTTCCTGGACGGTTCGTAAACTTGACACTGACACTAAAGGACGGCACGAAGATCCGGCGGAAGGTTCTAAGTTACGGGGAGATGCTGGCACTATTCACGTCTGCGATGCGATGTCTGGCGAGACACTGTACGGTCTGTCGGTGGGTTAATTCAGTTTTATATAGTCTTAGGCAGTGTGTAGGGCCCCTTCCACGCTCATCGTAACAGCAGCCAGAGCACCACCACCACCGTCGTGGCGGCCGCTGGCCACTTGCCGGGGCTGCCAAGATGTGCGCGCGCGAGTGGTATTGTCTCCGCTGGCGGCGATGTTTCGTTCCAGTCCACAGTTGTTTGCGTTGAAGGCGTGGAAGCCTCCCAAGAGGGGGGTCTCCCGACCGCTACCAAGGACCGTGCCAGGGACCATTTCCCACCGCACCGCACCGCAAACGCAAATGTGTGAGGTGAGGTGTTTGTGAGATGCAGCCAACGACAGTTGCAGTGTTTTCAATTAATAATGAAGTGGATTTGGATTCGATCGATAAGTTGAGAAATAAATATCAAAATTAGATAATTTCATAAAAATAAAGTAATGTAATAAAGTGTAAAGTAAAACGGAACTCTTCCAAGAATAGAAGAAAGCTGCCGAAAAGCTGAGAATAACCATTGATAAAACAGAATCGAATGAAGGAACGAAACTGAGGACCCCTGGCTGGCCCCTGGCCGCTGCATTTCCCAGCGATCCGATCCGCCATCGAAACAAGGCAATAACGCGTAAATTGGGTAAACGACATGCGCTAATTGAAAGTGGAAAAATGTAAACCGGACCACTGGCCATTGTACCGTGCCGATGGGACGTCGGACAGCTCCGTCAGCTCCGTGCAGTGCCGAAATTCATCTCTCAAGCTCGCGAGCACCGCGAGTGTTTCTAATCATGCGCTTGTCTCACGGTCCGTGGCCGGACGAGAACGACCGACCGTCCGTCGGCTGGAGGTCGCCGTGCTCCCATCGGACAGCTCCCACAGCCCACCCCTCGGGGGGGTCAGTCGGATGCATTAGGTCACCTCGTTTATGTTGGGTTAATATTTCGTTTCTGTCCGTCCGTGGTTTGGATTTCGTCGGCCGGCGATGGCTTTTGACGAAATTTTTTTTCGGACTGACCGGATCGTGCCCGTGATTAATTGCTCGGTCGTGAGGGTGAGTACTCCCGCGGGGGGCCGGGGACAGTTTCGGGCATTCCGATCCGTCGGCGGCGATGATTTACATTTTAAGTTCAAGACCGGCCAGACACTGGCGCAATACCTGGCGCACACGGCCCGGCACGGCACGACCCGGGTACGGTGAGAAGGTTTGGGGCCGATCGAATCTGCGGCCGCCGGAGGACACGGACGTCTTTGTCCGGAGTGTGTCGCCAGGATTGGCGTGCGCTTAATCGACGTTCGATCTCGATTCTCATAACGCCCACTTCGAAGGTCGAGGGATAATCGACGAAAGGGTCGCAGGAATTGGTGAGATGCCGACACCTCCCGGTGAATCATTTGCCCGCCGGGAGGGATCATTAGCGGGGACCGTCATTACGTCATTACTAGACCCGCCTAGAAGGTCGCGCCAATTTCGGTGCTCCATTTTTGCGTACTGCGGGAAGTGGTTTCGGTTCCACACCTTCCTTTCTGGAACCCCTGTTTCTTCCGGGCCTCGGATTCGGTTCTTTCATATCAACCGACGTCTTCTTGGCTTTCAAAATGCTGCCAAATGAAGTCACGAGTCAACGACTTGAAAAAAGAAAAGATTTTTCGAGGCGTCCGCAGATCTCGCCAAGGTGGCGAGCCGAATCGGGTGCGAATTCCGCAGAAAGGCGTGGCGGTGTTCTCAAGCAGCGCTGCGGTAGGCCACACCGGGCCACGGAAAACTCGCGGAAAACGCTCGCCTCCCGTCAGACAATGGCCGGCGCCACAACAAAGTGCTGTGGAGGGCGCGCGATTTGTTTTTCGTCGCCACCGTCGTCGTCGACGCTTTGCGTGGCAAGTTCGAAGGGCGCCGGGATAGCTCATTACCACAACGCGACCGAAAGCCTCCCCGACAAACGGAGAACAATCCAATCGAGAAAAAAAACACGGCGCATACACCGCATCCTTGCGCACGATTGGAGCCGCAAATTAAATCGCACGATGGCAGAGCCGTACAATTATCGGGCGCGGGCGCGAGAACCGAGCCCGCCGCGCCAAGGTTCTGGGACCGGCCCGTGGGTTGGCTTTCGGACTGTATTTCGGGCCGGAAACGGCAGCTGGGCGCGTTAAAGGCCCAGCCTTCACGGGTTGGCTCGCCAGATGCCTTGTGGAACGGAACCGTTGTTTGTTAAGGTAATTCGAGCAAATTGGCTTCGGACGGTGTGTGTCCGGCTGCCATTTTGCCAATCGCAATCGGAGCCACTTTAAACGAACCGTAATTGATTCAACCGGGGCTGCCCGAGCCGTCGGAGAAATCGGTGCAGAGTGTTACAGATTGTAGAACGCTGAAGGTTAGGTTCGATCCGCTTGAAGCCGGAGTTCCCTGCTGCTGCCAGGTTAGGATTGCGCAATCTTCGACTTTTAGTGCTCGATTAACTGGGATGCGTGGATGAATCATATCTAGCGTTTCTGATCCGTCCTCTCCGTCCATAAAACTTCGGCGCCAGGAGCCACCGCAGGACCCAATCATCCGACCGGGGCGTTCGGATTTAAAAGGTATAATCATTTCGCGCCCCATCAGGGTGGCTCAATCGGGTGGCTCAACCCATCATAAAAAGGCAAGGCCATTGGCAATTATGTTTATAGCGCCGTTCCTGTGTGCCGGGGGCGGGTGCATCGCTGAGGTCGCCGAACAAAGACACGCCATTGTTATCGACCCCGCTGATTGCAGCGTGAATGCAGTTTCCTATGGTTGGCTGCTCCACTTTTGAGTGCCACCCACCACGGCCAACAGTTTTCGGTCTCAGCGGGCGGATCGGGATCGATTGCCCAACCGTTGCAGCTGAAGATTGCAGCGACAAAATGCATGAACTCCGACGCCACTCAGCAGGTGGTGCAGCGCCCCAATTAAAAGCACTCCGCTTGACGCGCGGAATGTCTGAGAACGAAGCTTTTACGACCTTTCGGGCGCCCTCAACTCCCGCGCACACAATTACGCCAACCGGCCAGCGTCAGCGTGTGGGTCATTGCGAGTCCGGTGGCCGTTGCGATCGTAAAAAAGGACCACTTAATTTCAAGATCACTTGCTGCGCGGGCGCACGGCCCAATTCCGGACCGAAAGTCCCTAGCTCGCTAGCTAGGGACAAAGCGATGACGGCCAGGTGGACAGCTGGGGTGGCCGATACCGGGTCTTCCGGAACCGAAGGCGGACGATGATTTGACAGACAGCGCGGTGTTCGATTAAGTCGTTACCGGCCATTGCAGGGCGAGGACGCGCATCCTGACGCGAGTGGGACCTTGTGCCCGGGCAGCAATTAGTAGCGGAGTGGACTCGGATTATTGTTATTAGAGAGCGACACGACGCAGTTGACACGGTGAGCTAGTGCTCTCCAATGCCACTGCCACTGCTCCAGTAACATTTGGTGGTGGGCCCTTTTTTGTCGCGGCCCTAACCGCCAGCGTTCGGTGGCTTTGCTTTACGTTCGAAATGGCGCCGGATGCCGATCGGTTCGCTGAGTGGAGAGGATGTGGAGCAAACGCGTCACACAAAGTTCATGAACATCGCCGGTGCCGCCGTGTTGGAGGCCTCCCCACGATTTTTGCAACGTTCCCGGCCGCCGTCGGTGAATGTCGCTTTTTTATGGTGGCAGTAACTAGCTACAGTTACAGTCCGGCGGCCGGCAGTATAATTCTGAAGAAGCATGAAGCAGCGCTCTGGTGATCTGCTGTTGGAGCGCTGCTCCGAAATTGTCGACCCGGCACGTCGTGGCTCTGACTGGCTGGACCCGAAAGGAGGATGACATAAGGAAGAAGCATTAATGTTGCTAAGTGTGGGCCCGCGCGATGGAACAATTACCCGGCATATTTGCGCAATCGATCACCCGTGAAGGGGGGCCAAGTGGCTTGAAATATGGCTGCCACTTTGCGACGAGCGCGACGTGCATTTCTGAACGCGAGAAGATTGTCAAATGATGCAGGGGTTTTTAAAGCTCAACTGTCCTTCGGGGTGAAATGAGTCCATAATGCGCCGTTATGAATAATCCGATGGTCGCCTATTGTCTTATCTCCGAAATTTTATAATTGATTTGCTCCATTTCAATTTAATTCCATTCCATTCTATTTAATTCATTCCATTGGATTGTTGGTAATCAACTGAGCAACAAACTAAAACGTTATTTTAAACTTATAAATATTTTTAGAAAATATTCAATTGAAGCGAAAATTATACATTCCAAAAGTAGAAACTTCAAGCATTTACACGATGGAAACAGGAAAAAGATGGAAAGTGGTTTCTAATGAGAAAAAACTACGAGCAGTGAGTCAAGTAAACTCAACTCTAATATGTTCATTTTCCAATTGTTCGATGATCGCTGTCAGTGTTTCAAATTTTTTGTTTCTCCCTTCGAGTTATGTTGGGAACATGTTGGAGTGCCAAATGTCCCAAAAATGTCACCTACCGCCAGCAAAGTGTCCACGAGGATCAAATCGTTCTCGTTTTGACTACAGAGTAGTGCAAACATTTATGGAGCTGATCATCAACCATGAATTAAAATATCATACCCTGTCTACGGTTCTATTGGAACATTATGATATTAATTATCCAAAACCATTGCCTTTGCTACCTTTTATGAAACCACGGAAAAAAACAAACTAAAATCAATTTCAAATAAATTTAAATAAGTAAGGAGTTACTGTAATAAAATTGAGTAATGGCCCGGTTAATAAATGGTGCTGCAGTGTAAGGAAACTAACTGAAAGAGATAGATCTAAGAAGACATTTATCAACACCGTTTTGATAAATGAATTTATTAGATAGATGTAACTGTAGCACTGGGCCGAGATCAAAGACGTACTACCTTAAAATATCATCGTGCAGGGCATTGCATTATGGATAAGTCATATCTACTTAAAATAATTGAGAAACAGAAGTCATTGTGGAATATCCCCGATATTGTATCTCAATAAATGTACCTGATCGTCTTCTTAGACTCATCACTCTCCTCGCTGGATGAGTCAATTTCGCAAGCAATAACTATGAAACATTTGGACCCCCGAAAGCCTCGATCCCAGAATGTTGCATTGCCAATCCGATTGATGTACGCCAATTGCAGCAGCCTTGCCACGTGGCGCAGTGGCAAGGCAAACGACCAAAAAAAGCACATCATCCACCACGTTACTATGCCCCATGGTTTTTATGCCCCATGCCGTTGACAATACTTGGCCAAGAGGAATTTCGGTTCGGTTTGCAACATTTTAATTATGAACCACGCAGCGAAGCGTATAACGACTGCGTGGCGTACGCATGGTGGCAATTTCTTCGTGGCTCCGGCTGCCGATTGACGAGGGCCTGATTGTTGGCCGCACTCCTGAATGGCTCAAGGCTCACCATAAACGCAAACGCGGTCATGAAACGTGTGTTAAGAATTCACCAAATCAACGACACAATACTGCGTGTGAGCTATGGCCCTGAAGGTTCCAAATCTTCCGCCAACGCCACGCAACTTCATTGACGGATCAATTTAAATCACTAACTTGGTGCGGTATCGTCTCGACTTGTCGGTACACTCGTAGCGAGAAGTCCTGGTGCTCATGTCGATCAAAACCGCCGCCGATTATGTGCCGATTGCTTCACAGCTCCCAATCGAGGCTGGTGCTGCTGCAGTGTCATCATCACCACGACTGAATACAACGGGCGCCCGCTCATCATCACCTGCCAGTGACATAAGCCAAACCCGTGTCCAACTCCCATCCATCAGACATCCCTGCCCCTGCCCGCACCGTGGGGCCGTGTAATCTAGTTATCGACCGAAAGCCACTCGGTTACAATCGGCCATCAATTGGCTGGCTCGTTTCGATGCGATTTGTTCCTACTGCGCGTGGCCGCAGCTTCAACACTCTTTACGGCCCTAGTTTTGGCCCATTTTGGCCCACCTGCCACCGTGCTGGCCACCTTAAGCCCGGTAATGGCTCAATCAACCCAATTCCTGGCGTTGGAACGCCTTCCCTGGCACGGCCGAGAGCGCTGCCGAGAGTGAGTCAAGAGCAGGAAACGTAGAGCGGCCCTGGCATGCCTTTTGTTGGTTCCAGTTATTATTTAATCACCCATTTCTGCTCACTCAGCCCCCCGAAGAAGAGCCACAGCGCGTGAAGAGTCACCGATAATGTCGACGGGAGCTGGTTTTTTTTCCATCGGAGTTGGATCTTCTTCGCAGGCGGCACCCAACATCAATCTGCTGCTGGGTGGGAAAATTTGCATTCACTCCAGTGCATCTCTCTTTCGCTCGTTTCGGCTGGACTCCAGCCCACTTTTCCCGGCTTGAGGCTAGTGGCTAGTGTTCCGTAAGCGTCGGCCAGCGTTTTTTTTAAGTCGCCCATAAGCGCCAGACCACCATTGCGCGTGGCGAACGAACGAGATAATAAAGCTTCACATTACAGGCGTTTTAGCAAATAAAGACGATCAATTAGAGAAGCGCCGCCGAGCGCTGGCCACTGGTTAATGATACATGTTTAAAGGTCCACCCCAGCAGCATGGGAAGCGGGCGCGTGCCGAGGGAAACTCCATCTCCCAAATCGGACCGGTCGCGCACCGAGAGAGAGGCGCGGGTGCTCGTTTCGAATCAATTGTAGCCCCCGGGTCCTTTGGCTAGAAGATCGTTGTCGTCTTGTCTTGGGGTCTTGTGAAAGCGCCACGAAAAGCCGATTGCACAATTTTCGCCTCCAACTGGAGTGTAAAAATGATATAATTTGTGCTACTTTAGTGTTTCTCAGTGACTCTTTCTCATCGTCGGCCGCCGCGTCTCTTCGGAGGCAAATCGCTGGCAAATCGGCTTGGCCTCCGCCTTTCCCAGCGCGTCCCGAACACGGTGTGGTCCGATACGCCACCCGCGATAAGCCAGATGCTGATCGGGCGAAAAGTTTGCGTAAAGCATCGCGCATTCCCGTGCGACCCAAGCGGAAGACCCTTTCCGAGCAGTGACAAGAGGTCGGGTTGTCGCGGTGATTCTCACCGCCCGACCGAAGGAAAATGTTGAAAAGCGCTGTTTGAGCAATGAGTAAAATCAGCAATGCCATCGCTAAAAGGCGGCTCCGAACCGACAAATGAACCAGCAGCCAGCACCGGGCACAATAGCGGTAGCGTCACGCGACCTTCACCACCACAGAATGCCGAGCCGGTCGGTCGCATTCTAAATGAGACATTTAATGGAAAACCCCGCACCGTCATCCTCCGGCGGGTGGGGCGGGTTAGCGGCGACGGCCAGTTAGATGCTAATTAGAGCCCACGGCACGGCGGAAGGTATTTCCTCAACCGAATGCCCAAACGCGAGACGGCGGGATCGTGGAAACTGTGACAAAAGGCAGACGTCGGAGTGATTGAGACACTCGATCGAGCCGAACGAAAGTGATGAGAAATTGACGGTTGTCAAACGTCGGCGGTTGCAGCGCAAGCAACTGGACACCTTGCGAAACGGTTGTCGATGCAAACGGTCAACGGTCCGCTGCCTGCCCGCAATCTTCCCAAGCAACTGGGTTTTTGGTTGCGGAAAACAGTAGAGCAATCACCTGTTGCCTCTGCAAAGCTCATTTGAGATGAAAGCGTTTCCACTTATTCCATAAATATCTTGGAATAATGATAAATATATTTGTTGGACGAAAATGAAATCCATTATTTATTTCGATAGATGGTTGTACTGATCGAGCAGTAGTTAACAAACAGTCAAAGTGGGGCGAAGCGGCTCAAGCCAGGTTGGCCAAACCAGGACTAACGGCCAGGAAGGTTCTATTGTGTATTGAGTGGGACTTGAAAGGAATCATTTATTATTAGTTGCTTCCGTGTGGCCAAACACTAAATTCAAATTTCTACTGTCAACAACTGTACCGTTTGAAGCTGAAGCAATTGAACAGAGCCGGTGTAAGTAGATTGCTAAAGTTTTTTGCCAATAAAGCCCAATACTTGCATAAGAGAGCCATTATGAAGCTATTCTTAAAATGGTAATAAATTTTGCTACAAAACTGTGCATAGTTAACGCAAATCGGACCATCGGCAGTACAGTGAATGAATAACGAAAAGACGTTCAGCTACTGAATATTTGAACAATGGAAAACTATAAATCCACGTAGACGCCTTTGGGTATGCAATATTAGTACACCTACGATCTATCCGTGCAAGAACCCGTACTCGCACGTAAAATTGAATTTTTCTGTACGAGACTGTGAACTGAGAAAAACGGAAAGATAATGGCGCATTTATTTAGTCTCATGATGAATTTTAGGTGGTAATGTTTCAACAGTTATGGTCCAACGTTCTGCTCGCTTCCGCTAAACCAACTTCCGAACGCAACCAACAACCGATCCTTCAAACCTTCCTCCCGGGTCACGTGTTGAAGTGTCGCGCGCTTTTGATAGGCCGATTGAGCGATCCAGGACGATTTGAGAAAATTTACTTCCATTCCATTTAACTTAAAAATAGTTTAAGCTCTCCGCCGCTCCTCGTCGTTGAAGCACGATCAATGGTAATTAATTGTGGTATTTGTTAAACAAAACTAAGATTTTTTTTTCTTCTAGCGCTACCAGTTTCATAGTGTCTCAAGCAGTTTATTCTCCATCCGCAATCGGCTTCTGAATTACGGGCGCATCAACTCAACATCCTGACCACAGCGGGTTTCCAAGTACCAATGGCAATTGCAAAAGATCAAATAAAATACGTATGGTTCAAATCAATTGCATAGAAATAAAATGAAAATGTTTGCGGCGTCCCAAAAAGGCTTTCAAGGCCTTTTCCAAGTAGCTTTTTTTCTGAAAATGTCCATCGAACTCGTGTCACAGATACGGTTTCAGCCAATTGGTTTTCGGATAGAGGTTCCAAGTCGTAGCACATTTTTTATCATTTGAGTTTTATTCATCGAGTTTAAATTAATCTCATCATCGGTACTCATTCGTGTCTGTACAAGTTGATTGCCCATCCCGCGGGATCCCCCCGTTCGACGGGAACGATACGAGAGCTCCACAGGGAAGGGAATCGAGTCGAAGGATCAGCTAGGCGAATGGCACGCTCGGTTCGCTGCGCCACAGTTCACAGAATGGCGTTGATCGACAAACGGTGCCATTGGAAAATGCGGGAAATCTACAACAAAGTTGCAAGTCCCGGGCCCGGCTGGCGGAACTAGAGACGGAGGACGTCTCCAAAACACGCCACCCATCCGCGCACTATCCGCAGTTCATCAGCCGTATCATTTTCCGGCGCTTTCCAATGCACCGCCACGCATCCGTTTGGGCAGCGCACCGGCGACCGAGCTCGCGCTTCTAGCAGATCCTTCGTTTGCGGTGGCCGTTTGAGGAGTGATTAAAGCTGGCTGCTCGCAAGCTGGGCACCGTGGCCGACGGTCCGCGTCCCAGGAGTGATGAGGGATGAAATAAATATCGCCATCGCGCTTCGCTTCGCGCTATGTTGCTGCATTCGGGAGGGCAGTGACGACAGTGGCAGTAAGCAGTGGCAGACCCGTGGGGTGCTGGGGTGCTACTCGCGAGCGGCCGCTTTAAGCAGAGTTAGCCGAAGGCAGGCAGGATAGTAGAGTAGAGGCTATGATCGGGGGAACGGGTGGTTTCGGGGGGATGGGAGGCGAACACGTGCACCTTTAGTGGTAGTAGGCCAGCGGGGCGGCGGCCTTGCCGTGGTACTCGACGGTTCCGTGAGCCGGAGCATAAGCGTGCGAGGCGTAGACAGCCGGAGCATGGGCCGCGGCGTACACGGACGGGACGGCGTGGTGCGACACAACGGTCTTCAGCGGGGACGCAGCATAGACGGCTGCTGGGGCGGCGTGGCTAGCATAGACGGCCGGGGCGGCGTGGCTGGCGTAGACGGCCGGGGCGGCATGGGCCACCGCGACATGGGCTGGGGCGGCGTGGGCGACGACGGCGGGGGCAGCGTGGTGGGCAACGTGGACGGACGGGGCCGATTTGCTGACGACGGCGTTGAATCCGTTCACATCATCGGCGGTGTAGTCGACGGTGCGCACCGAACCGTCCGGCTCGACCAGCGAATACTGACCCTTCACCACATCCCCATCGCGGCTCTCCACCTGCGACTTCACATCTCCGGTCAAACTATCATGGACACCATAGTTGTAGGAGTATTGTGGGTGAGCCTGAAAACGGTGAACCGAACGGAAACCGGAAACCGGGACCGAGTTAGTGACGAATGGCGAGCAAGCAAAGCGAGCGCCGAATGCGACACGACCTTCACGCCTTTGCCCGAGAGATAGAGGGAGAGAGCGAGAGAGGGACAGGTTGTGTGTGGTCCTATTCGATGCCATTTTGGGGCAAGAGCTGGGGCGTTTCATTTCATTTTGGAGGCTTTTGTTAACGATTGTGTAAACAGAGTAAAAACCCCAAACGGAACTCAATAAAATATGATTGATTTTTTATAGAACCGTTTCCGAACGGAAATCGTCACCACCGGGGGACATCCGGCATTGAAGGGGAAAGTGTTTCAGTTCAGCTTCCATTGTTGAAAATGGATTAGCCCCACGCCAACCGGGCCAGCGAAGTGGAGCACATTTTCACTCGCCTTGGATCGGAGTGACATAAAATGGCAATCAACCCTGCCACTCAAGGGCGTCACGGTGCACCGGGCCACACGAATCGGGCTGCAAAGACTCGCTGTCCACCCCAAAAACGGTGGTGCGCACCGCACCAAGAAGCGTGCCCAACACTAATTAATGGAAAACTTGGTCGCATCTTAACGAGCGCAATGAGATGCGACGAGATGCACACGAGTCAGCCTTAGAACGTGACGAATCGGTGGTCGGGCATCAATCCGATTCGGATGCGTTCACGAGATTTTAAAATGAATTTTAACGCGATTTTTTGGAGATTCAAACAAAAGACTTTAAGCGACGAACCCCTTCGAATCGTTGGAGAATTGGGTATTGGGATTTTGCTCAAAATTTGTGGCTGTTTTCACACTGGGGCTGGGAGCCGAAATGGCAATTACTCACGTAGTAGTCTCCCTGGTAGTCATGGGCCAGCGGGACGACTCCAGCGGCGGCAACTCCGAGCACGGCCAGGCACACAACGGACTGCGGAAGAATCACAGAGGAGAACGGGAAGAATGAGTATACGGACACTTTGGCCTCCGGCGCAGGAGCACTCACTTTGATGAAAGCCATTTCAGGGGTTTGGGGTTTGGGTTGTTGTTCTTCGACTTGGCAAACGACTTGAACTTTTTGCACCGGGACGGGACGGTTCTGAGCAGCGAATGATAGCTTACCGATTCGTGCTGGCCGCTTTTATAGTCAGCTCCACCCCGGCCAAACTGGATCGGACCGGGGCCCCCGGCCTGATCGTTGTTTCGTCCTGCGGCCACCCCGCCGCACCGCGGATGCCTCGTACCCTTTCACTCTCTACCGTGCGCTGCGCCGCTTGGCCTGTTTCGTTTCAGCGCCCGCTTCTAAGCCTCCCGCGTGACGTGACGGCGGAGCAGATTCTTGCCACCCCATCAACGGTTCGCGCCTTCTTTCTTGCGACAGAGAGAGAGAGAGAGAGCACACGCTCTTGAATCGGTTTCGATCGGGTACGATGTGTAGTCACCGAGACACCGCTTCATCTTGATCGGGGGACCGCTCGGCAGGACGCCGTCGAAGGGGGAAGTCAAACGTAAGCCAGCAGCACTACCGTGTATGTGTGCACGGTGCGTTTAAGGCCCCCCTCCGCCCGCCGTGTGGTCGGCCGTCGGCGCATAACGACCTTTGTCGTGTATGAGATACCGTTCCGTGACGTCAGAAGTGTGGCTAGCTGATCGATTAGTCGCTACACGGGGCTACGATCCTGTGAAGGATCGTAAGGAAGGAGAAACGGAGCCGGGTTCGTTCGTTTTTTTTCCCTCTGTCAAGTTCTGTCTGGCCAGCCGTTCGAGCCGTTTTCGGGGCGGATGTCGTTCCCTTGTGGTCAGCCGGATGCGTTTTGCGGTGTAACAGCGCCACCGCAAAAAATAATAATAATCATAACGTTATGCGAAGGGAAAGGAATGAAACGCAGCAAAGCGCCAGCCGCCGAACGCTCGGTGGACCCGGTCGGTGGAGTAATTCGAATTTTATGGTTGTTCTGGTGGCGGGATGATTATGCTGCTGCTGTGCGCCCCGCTCGATTGGACAGTCTGATTGAAGGTCAAGCCGTGGTTCTTGGGTGGGCAGAATAAGAATATAAAGCTATACGTTACATGAATACATTAGGGAGGGAAAGGCACTGGCAGAACAAAGAATTGACCGTCGTGAGGTTTTGAGGGCGTCGGCGAACGTCACCATCGAGCGGTCAACTTCTTAATGATCAACATCCGGTTGGGGACCGTTTCCGGCTTCTTCACATTTCGAAGTGCTGGCGACGCAAGAGGTGTTAAGATATTGCTGGAAAGATTGATAAATTGTGGTTATGCTCATGAACAGCGTTCGTTCACTTCGCAACACTCAACACCGTTCCGTTCGAAGCTTCATTTAACCGCTCGACGGTCTCATACTGTTTCCGTTTGCAAAGTGCATTTGATTAATTGAGATAAAACAAAACAAACATGGCCAATCATGGCCGTTTTATGGCAACATAAAACAAAATACGGGTTGGGCGACCTTTTTGCTTTGTTTGTTTCGCTCGATAAAGGAGCACCTTTTGTGTACGTTTACTACCACTTGGCCCACCTCGAGACCTGCGTTTCTTGCTGCTCCGTCCCGTTTTTATGACCCTTTAATGCCATTAGCCCAATTGGTTCTACTAACTATTGTGTTCGTTTGTGTCACCCGGTGCTGGCGGCTGGTTGATGCGTTTCTGGGTCCAACCGGAGCCACCCATAAAACGAATGTTCACCTTCCCCCAAAAAAAACCAACAACCATTCGAACGCCCACCGGACAGCTTTATTATGGCACAGGTCGCTTCGGACTCCAACTTCCCGCTCGGCGGGTTGATGTCAAGAAACGACAAATGATCCGGGTCCGGGCACGGCATACGCAACGCCGCGGGTCACCACACCCCGAGGGCAGAGCATAAAAGGGTGCTGCGAACTGGGCGCCAACCTCCGACACGCAACGCCGCAACGCGTCCGGCCAGGCCATTAACTCCGTTTCGAAATACGCGTGCCCGCAGCAACAAGCGTACCCGGCCAAAGGATCCGATGGTGGAAAGTAACATGAAAGGCAGCCTTCTCTGCATACCGTCCGTCGTCGGTTGGCGTAGCGCAAGTTCAATGTCAATGGCAAAGTGCCCGCCAAGTCGGCAGTCGGCTGCTTTTGGGAATTGGCGCGAGTTCGAGGTCTGCCAATCTCAGCGAGATCGTTGATCCGCGAACCGGCCGAAGGCGCGATCGCGGAGTTCAAGCCCCACGGCCCCACGAGAGTCGGATCGAGTGGATCGAGTCTGATTGATTCACAAAGTGGTGGTGCTTCAATTACGATCCGATCCGCGGGCTAACGGTTCAATAAAACAGGGAGACAAGCTGGAGCGCAGTCTGGATTCCTGGATTGCAGGCAGCTCGGTGCATCGCGAGCGTGCAATCGCAAGGTAATGGTTGATTTATGGCACCTCGGTCCATCGGTACATCGGGCATAAGTTAAGTTATAGTTATGGGGCTCATAAAATAGGGCCTCCTTTCACCTATAAACACATCGCGCACTATTTCCTAGTGCGAGTGTTATCTTTTGATGTCACCGTCTAACTCGGAGCCCAGGATTCTAACGTGTCCGGCAGGGTTCCGGCTGTCCACCGTCGATATGTTTGCTTGATTTACTACTGTGACCAGCACCAAACGGGAAACTGTTTTCTTCGATTATCTTCGGTGCGGTGCATCATCAATTCCTTCCAAATGACCACCGACGGAGGGATAGAATAGGGATTATTTTAAAGATCGCTACAGATTTAGAAAAATAAACGACAAGGTTCCGAGTCATAAACAAATGCCCGATATATTCTGGCCACAGTAGTATGTTGAGTTACGCGCTTCGAGTAGGATTACCTTGAACAACATGTCGGCCCAGCTTGTTTTCAAGATAGAAGTTCCTTTTGTGTAACATTTCCCATGATCTTCGCGAGTCCACGGTGAGTGTACTCGATTTGCGTAGGGCGAAGCTACACGCGCAGACGCACGCCTTGAAGAGTTTGTTGCCTCGTTCGTAAGGAGAACCGTCAAATAATTCAAATGGCAGCGGACAGCGGACCTGCCTCCACCGGAGAGTGTTGTTTCAAATCAGTGCCTTCCGGTCGCTGCAGAGGAGTAACGTTCTGCTCGGTTCTCCGGCTGTCCGGCTCCCTGGTTCCAGTAGTCTGATGGTTTAAGCTCTTTTTTTGGTCCACTCGGTGGTGGGATTAGTCCGATTGTAAGTACGCCCTGCTTTCGGGTAGACCTCGGGCGCCAAACATGGCATCCACCGCTCGTGGGTTTTTGTCACTCCGCTCCAGATGTAGTTCGAACGTGGGCCGTGGGCATTGTTGCTGAATCAGAGATCTCGTATCGAAGCCGGGATAAATGATTGATGCTTGAACTGCGTCCGGGTGAAGGTGGTGGTCCCCGAAACAGCCTGCCACTGCCCAGAGAGAGAGAGAGGTCATGGTGCTCCCATTTAATGGCCTGCGTTTGGCGTGAAATTACTTAACGCTGTCGCGAAAGTTCATTCACAAACACCCCGCAGAAGTCTGGTCAGTTCAGTGCCCCAGATGGCAAGAAGACCACCCACGGTTCGTAATTGAGATTAGGTACCCCTCCACAAATGGGGAGGTTCGTTGAGCCGGATCTACCGGGTGCTGCACGATCCGTTCGCAGTTCTCGCCGGGAAACAATATTTCACTACAAGCGTTCTCCGGCTCGGAGTTTGGGAAAATTTAAATGCGAACCCGCGAACGCACTGCGCAACCGCTTGTAACCGCGTCCCCACGTAAACACGCAGAACCGGCTTCAAATGCCACCTTAACGCAGAATCGTTAAAAATAATGCCAAACTCACTTTATCTTGCCCGAAAACACCCCGGACCGATTTGGCATTTTGAGCGTCGTTCGTCGGTCGGCTTAGGGGTTGTTGCGGATTGCCAAATTGGCTACGGTTCAATCGACTCGTGCCCAACCAGTTCCCAGGCGCACTGTGGGATTCGATACGGAACAGTAAAATTGGGCGAAAAAAAATCGTTTTGAATGTTTTGCGTTTCGTTTACATCCTTTTCAAACGGTGACGGACCATTGGTTTGGACCGTCCAGGTTTCACTTTCGTTTGACGACGTTACGACAGGAGCGAGTGAATTTTGTTCGATCCCTCTTTCGTTCTCGGAAAAGGTTAAGAACGATTCCGTTCCGTGTTCCTAACTGGTAACATAATATTTTGGCATCTACGGGAATAAATCCTTTTGTGGTGCTGTAAGCTATTAAGCATCCATTTTGATCAGGAGATCGTCCGTAGATCAGTCGTCTCGCTGCACCAATTAATCAGTTTCTAAACGAAAGACGCCAGTTTGAACCGTGACAATGCACTAACTTGAGTGGAATGCTTTAAGTTCAACAGACCGTTATGAGTCAGATACGGAAAGGTATTAATTCACGTCGCATAAATTCTTAAATTCCACGGCTCGAATCGCTTGGATTCAATCTAGATGACTAAAATGTACATCTTCCCTAAAAGTGTCGAAGTGTTAAAAACAATTACTGAATTGTTGATCGAATAGAGTTAACTCGATGACCTCGTTGTGCTCGAGTGATCAATAACATGCGTGGATGAAACGAAGCCGAAAACATTCGTTTACACATAGAATTCGTGGCATTTATTTTTAAAATTCTTGAAAAGAGTAGAAAAGTAAAAGACAATTAATTCCGTTTCATGCAAAAATTGTTACATCATATCCAACACTTTCCGTACCTTTTTCGTGCAGTCCGATGATTAAACTATAAATATGACCAATCATTTGCGCCCGCATAAAACCTAATGATTGCAATAAACAACCAAAACCCATCCAACTCGGTCAGTCCAAGAACACGGCCCACGACAACGGGCTGGGATTGTTTTCAACGCCTCTCAGTACTACGCGCGCGCCATATTGGTCCGCACGGATTGGTAACGCAGCCTCACGGGGGCGATCCGGATTCTACGCTGCCCTAGGACAGGATAGGCCGGCCCGTATCCGCATCCACACGCAATCGAACCAATCGAACGGTACTTAGCGTGAAGTTTACACGCCACCCGGCAGTTCATTAGCCGTCGGCGTTCGGCGATCATTAGTTTCCGATCGATCCTCGGGGCTCCAGTTCCGTTTCCCTGCTCCATCGTCCTCGTCGATTGCGATCGCACTGCGCTCCAACCTAGCAGCGGGTGGCCAGCACCCGGACCGTAGATTGCCAATTCCCTGCGCCGTACACCGGTATCCTTGACCGGTGACTGGACCCCGGCGTGATCGATAGTGCGCGCGCGTCGGCTCGCTTCCCCGGGAGCAAACGATTCGCGCTATCGCCCGCAACGTCTCCACGATCGCCTTGGTCCATTTACGGTGCGGTGCCATTTGGACGAGAATTACGTAATGCGTTCCAGTTTCCGACCCGCGACGTTCTGTGAGCAGCTGCGACGACTCAGCAGCCCGGGCAATAATTAAACTTTAATTGTGCTATTTGCTTTGCCCGACGGGATCCGGATCTCCGGTGGGTCATTTGTTTGGTGCCGTTCGAAGGAAGGACATCATTCTTCTCACTTCTTAGAATGTTTACAGAAACGCAACCGGACCGCAGCTCCTGCACACCTGGGATATCTTAATGGCCTCGCCGCGAAAGGGCCGCCGCATACCTATAGGTTAAGAACGCCCTCGAGAAAGCCCTACTCCCCGGTTCACTGACACTCGGCTCGCCATGGAGCTATCGCGTCAATCGTTTGAGTGTTTATTAAAATATCAAAAGTCCCACAATGCCCGCTAGGGGCGAAAGGGTCCACCACCACGCCCACCAGGACGTGTGGTGTGCGGTTCTCAGATCCGTTGGCGATCGTTCACACGCCCCAGAACGAGGAAGCCGAAAGCCAGATGTCGACGTTGATTTTCACGGCTCGATAATGGGCTTCTTTACGAGCTGCCAGCGCGAGCGGCTATTGATAATTTTCAAACCCCCAGTTTTTTCAGTGGGCGGCAAATCGATAACGTCCACCGGTGGCCGTTGAACCAGTCACGGTTTTGGCCGCACGTTGACGTCGTGCGGTGGCGCGTGGAAGTTAGTGTTGAGGGCTTGGCGAAGGCGTCGAGCGCGGTGTCGTAACCGTTTTTGCATGACTTTTTGCTCGCTCCAAAAGACCTTGCCGAGGTCGGGAAGGTTGGACGGGATTCAATTGCTCCTAACTGGACGCCGGGTCCGGGTTCTAGTAAATTACGTTTTAAGTACACGTCGCCGGTAGCGATCGGTCAGTAGGTGCTGGGCCCGAGAGAAGGAACGATCGGCTGCAGGCTTTGTGCTTGTGCCATTGATTACTGCGAGTGTGTCTGGGACACCGCTCGAAAGGGCACGACTTAAGCCGTCGGTCGCGAGCTCGCAGCTCGCAGCGATTTGATGTTTGATTAACAGCACCGTTCGATCGGGAGCGAGAAACACCCCTGACGAATGTAACGGGCGGCCCACCACGTTCTACGGGGCGTTGAAATAATCGCTAAGAGAGATAAGAGGGCAGTGTGTGGCATACATTGTAAGGCACACAGACCCGCATCTAGATAATGCTGATGGTTAAATTATGATTTTGAGCAACAGTGTGCGCCCGATGCTGAGCCCCAATTCGAAACGCGAAGCAATATTTAACATCCTTTTATGACGAAACCCCAATAAGTCTCCATTAACTACAATCTGATCTCCGTACTACGCATGTCACAGCAGCACGCAATCCTTAATTGACTACCCGTCATCGGACAGAGGGATTAGCTTGGAATTAAAATCAACCGCAAGTCAACCGCAGAGTGACAAATTATCGCGTTAATCGTTCTCCAACGAACGCTGCCGTTCTTGAGTGCGCCGATAAGTTGCGTGGCGGCTCGCGGCTCCATCACACCGCCAGTCATAATTCTTCGCCATTTTGTAACAATCCGACCGATGGCGGAACTAACCGGAGTGGAGTGGCTGCTGGGATGGGTGACAATTTCACACGATCGCACGAAGCGCACGCCCGAGATCGCCGTTCCCAGCGCAGTATCGGGAAGGTGATCTCTGTCCGTCCGCGATTATCATGCGGGCAAAGCCAGGAAACGCCCCGCGCGCCCAGCATACCGGTTTTTGTATTCTGATTCCGCTGCCGACCACAAAGTACCACTCGGTACCTTTTAACTGCACTTAGGGCGGCGAGTGCACTTTTGCCATTTAACTATGCCGTGTGGGAACGCCGCGCGGAGTCGGCCCTATGATGGACGGACGAGCATCCAGGAAGCGCGTTCCAGCCGGACAGCTTTATTAAACATCATTAGCGAATCGAATCGACTTGGCTGGAGTGTCTTTATTACGGGCGACGATCAAGTGCAGCTCACGATGAGGAGCCTCGGAGGCTCTGAACTCACTCTCTGTCCAAATGGAACCAAGTCTTGCAACATTCGCGAGGGTTAGCGAAGCGTACAGAATGGTTAAATAATTCGTGCAATTAATGTTCGAACAAGCAAACAACCGAATTGAAGCCGAAGGAGACACCTTCGGTCCAATTTAGATACCATTTGGATCGCTCGGCTCTCTATCTCTCCGGCACGTTTCGGTCGCGCCGTTCCACCTCACCGCCAGTAATGTCAAGGTCCACGGTCACCAGAGTATTTATTGGTCATTATAAAATAACTGCTGCCAGGCTGCTGCTGCTGCTGCCGCTGCTTAATTTGAGCGATCGGATGTCAGCGGGCTCAGCGGGTCGATAGGACGCCGATGATTGGCGCTCGGTCGATTTGTCAAGCGAACCGTTCCGATTTCTTCTTTCGGGCTTTTCTCAACGATTCGTCACACCTCGTTATCGGGCACCGTGATCGACTTTTCCGATTCCGATTCTTTTCTTGTGCTCGCGCCAAAAGTTTTATGGAAATGTGAGGATCATTAGTTGACGGGCTAAGTGGCAAGCTCGTATCACAACATACGATTCGAACAGTAGGCCGTTGCTATCCCTGTTCGATTTATCGATCGCTTAAATTGAATATTTATTCAAAACATCCCCCCCTCAAAAAGGGCTTGGCGAGTGCACGCGAAGCGCAAGGACGCGCAACGGACCGGAAAACGTGCCTGGCTCGGCCGGGCGATGGTCATCGATGCCCGCCTTTTGTCAACCCGCCCGTTGATCGGTATTTTATGATCGGTTAAAATGTTAATCTCGTGGCGCCCCGAAATCATCGACACGCTTGTCGGAATGCCGCCGAGCCGAACGCCGATCTCGGCGTTGGACACATGTTTTCGGCTGCGGTTCACGGTGGTCCGGTCGAGGCTCCGTTCTTGGTGATCGAGGATCGTGAGGTTTTCTTCCACCGATCAGATTGGCCTTCTGGGCGTTCGAAAGGTGGCGGCTTTAATAGGCCAGCACCGCGGTGCGCCAATAAAATACGGCGCTGTGGCTGCCACGTGGTTTGTCACTGATTGCAGAGGATTTCCTCAATATCCGCCCACCGATTGTTCGTTGCTTCGTTCGTTGGGTGCACTTTTTGCGAGTTTTTGTTCGCATCGGGACCTGAGCTTGCACAACCTACCGGCTGACATTTCAGTGACAAGGCGGCAGTGTTTGCAATATTTTTCGGCAGAATGGATGACAGAAACGCCAAAACTTGTGTGTGCTCGCCCGGTTTTATGCTCCTGTCGCTGCCAGCATACACAATAAGCTCTTAATGAAATAATAAAATCGTTCGCTTCCTCTCGGCACGGCCCACGGACCGGCCTAACGAGTGTGGCCGGAATGCCCGCTCTTGGCGCCCGCGGAAACTGCGGAACCAGAGCAAACGGTGCGCCGGCGAGACCTTGGACGGCCTTGACGGCTCCGCGGCATTAGACATGGTTGACCGGTTCGTACTTTTTCGAATGGTGGAACATTTTTCCCTTCTTCGCCGCTCGATCGTTTTTCGTACGGCTCATGTAAAACCAAATCGGGTTTCGCGGCGCGGCTCACGGCGTGACGTTCCATTACATCGTTCGTTCAGGTCCAGGGTTTTTTCGGTTTCCCTTTTCGCAAAGCTCTAGTGGAACAATCTGTTTTTTTTTTCGGTGTCACCGATAGCCGCCGCCGAGATTGAGCGATACAATCTCGGTGGCGTTGGGCCACCGTTTACAAGCGGCCAGCGGTGGCAACCGCCTTTTCGATCACTTTTCGGCTGCCTAATCTTTCCTCGATTTGTATGTTATAATTAATCTCATAGAATCTGTCTGTCGGCCGGTGGTGGTGGGCCCTTGCCGGGCCCTTGGCGGCAGCAGCAGCCGAAAGGGCCCGGCACCATTCGGCGCAATCAACAATCGAAAAAAGTCGGCCCCGCATCGGTGTTCGGTCGCTCGGTTGCATAAGGTCAGAAGGGAGTGAACTCGCGGCCACTCGTTGACCGGTTGTCGAATCTCGACCGCCCGACACCTTACACGCCGCCCGGCCAGGGCCGGGTCGGGCGTGCAACCTAATCGAGTTGCGCCAGTATCGAGTAAACGGAAAGGTAACCGAATCGCAACGCATCACGCAGCCGGACCGGGACACAAGACGCAATTACGGCCGAGCTGGTCGACCGAGTATTGAGTTCTGTCCGAGGCAGCCCGAGTTTCGTCACCTTCTGCGGCGGCGTCCTTGCGTCCGTAAGTGTCGAGTCAGCGCCGAACATTGGGCAATACACGGAGGATGTATTGAATTCGCCCTGCGCCCTGCCGCGCCGCCAATTGAGAGGATCGGGCGTAAATCCGATTTAAGGCACGGAACGGAATTATAAGCCACTCCGGTGGCCTGCCTGTGAAGGACGTTGACCGGACACGTGTGTCGTCGCCCAATCGGCGTGATCTAATCACAATATGTTGGCGGATAATTTACATACCAGGCCGGGCTCTCCCTCCCCCCGACCCAGCTTCCCATGCTCCAGCTTTAATCGGGACAAACGGTGTAATTACATTACGCCGGCCACATCGTCGGTCAGTTGTGGGGCACCAGAAGCGGAACCGTGCCGCGGAGCCTTCGACTCTTGGACGTGTCGTGTCGCCGTGGCAAGAACTAGTGCCAAGCGTGCTCGAACCACCGTAATTAGCTGCACTTTACCGCGGCCCAAGCTGGCTGACTCAGAAGGTGTCTCTCAAAAGCTCCTCGAAAGTCGTGAGGTTTGTCAGAGAATCGAGAATCTTTTATCGAGTGGCGCGGTGACGGTGACCTAGCCACGGATTACGGCACGGGAACTAGGTTACAAACCCCGGGTAGGGGGCGAGCGAGCTCGCAGTGAGTCAGCTCCGAGTCGGGTATCCGGTTTCACTTTCGTTCTCGTCGGGCGGTGCGGGAGATAATCATTAACCTATGATTGCTGCCGTTGCTGGCCGTTGCCGTGCCGTGGATTACGCCGAGGAACCTGTCCTGTCTGGGCCGGTCCTGGGAACTTGCTGATCTATTAATAAATGATTGACTTTTACCGTTGACAGCCCACGGTACACGTTTGTTATTTCACTTCGCTGCGTTCTTATGTCACATTGTCCATTGCGCCGGGAACTGTACGATTCTCTCGGGCAATACTGAGATACTGAGTGTCCTTAAATCTTCAATAATAAAATCAAAATCCCAAACGGCTTACGATTCAAACACATTCTGCCAAGAGCATCGACTTCCCTCGAGACCCATCCAAAAAGGCGTACCAAATAGTTCACAAATTAAGCAATAAAAATTCCAACTGCCAACTGTTGGCACCCTTTCGGCAGCGTCTTGGGGGTCCGAAAAATTAATTAAAACCAAACCACTTCCCGGTCTAATAGGCACAGCGTTTTCCTCGTTTGCCCCTTTTTGCAACATAAATTCGCACCGCTCGTTGGCCCATTCGACTCACCTGTCGAATGCTGCATCACAAAATAAAGACGAAACCCCGGCCACCGCCTTTACTACGCCACCCCAGGTGGCCATTAAACGCTCGTCTGCTGGTGTGTTAGTGGTTTTTAATTTAGTACCTCTTTTTTGGGCAACCCAGCACGGCACGGTCACGGCTTCCGGGCACGCGCGCATTTGGCAATCAATCCAGTGGCCGATGGGTTTGTCTGTTTTTGCTGCTCCCGGCTGCTGCTTACCGGTTGTTGGGATCCGCAAATACCGCAACCGGAGACAGCATCAATCAGCAACGCTAATGTAGCGCCCAAGCAAACATGGGCACTGGATCATTTGTCTCTCGGCTCGGCCATCCATCCGAACGGCCAGGAATCCGAATCGCCAGCTGCCAGGTGCCCCTCGGTGATCACTCGGCACTGTTGCCAGGACCAGCAGCTCAGCATCGCTCACCGCTGGTGAAGGGGCCCGAAATTAATAGAATCCAAAATTTAATCCATAATTTGGCATAAAATCATCATTTTCGGTAATCGAAAGGCTGCGTTAGGCCGGGTGGGCCAACGCAGGTTTCGGAGACTAATGGAACGGATTGCTCGGGCCAGAATCTCGATTCATTCTTGGCGAGCGATTCGCGATCGGTATCGCGAACCGCAGCGAACGGCTGACGGAAGTGACGCAGCCGCCACCGAGCGACTTTGTAGCGACAGCGTCAACAAAGGAACGACCTTGAAAGTGAGGTGTGTCTTCCAATTTAACGGCGCCCACCACGTCACCTATCCACCACGGCCACGCAAGCCACTTATTACTAGAGCGGGTTTTCGCGAGCACAGATCGCGCTGATGTTTCCTCGTTGCCGCCAACCGGTACTGAAGCGAGGTAGTGCCGGAGACCCAGGGCGTGCAGGCGACAAACCACCACGAGGCGCGATCGTTCATTCATCCGTGCCGTGTTGTGCCGCTCGCAATGCTTATGCGCCATTATGCTGGCCACGAAACCGACCCGACGGAGCCAGAAACTAAGTTCTAGGCCTGACTCTGATCGTGATCTGATCGTGAATCACCGAGGCTGGGCGGCTGGGTGATTTAGTTTGCGTCGAAGGAGTTGCTTTCTAAAATGGAGTTTCAAATTGAAATTACTTAATAAAATTATTTTATTCAGTTTGGTTGTACCATTAGACGGGGCATTTTATTGAAGATTCGATAAGGTCGAATAAAAACTTTTTTGGCCCATTCAAAATCATTTTAAAATAACTTCCGAGAGATAGGTACTCGGAAGGAGGTTAAAGTACTCGAAAATCGATTGAATCGATTGATTCATTGATAGTTCGAAGCCCAACCGGTACCGGAAACCCTATCCGAAAACATATCCCAGTCAACCCTTATTTCTGTTTTGCTCTTGACGTTGTTGAAGCCTAATTAATTTAAAATGATCCCAAAACTGTAAAATGATTATTGAAGAAAGGCTTATATTCTAACGATTGACGCGATACTCACGGCTTATTGAAAAGCTAAAAACTATCAGTATTACATCAAAGCTTGATCCTGATTTACACGGAAACCCACAGCTTTGGAAAGTTCAGGAATGTTAACGCACTTTAAATAAACAAAGCGTTCAAATGTAGCTTACACTCCTTCGCCCACTGTCACAAACTCGTCCGCTGGTTGAAGGACATTACAAACGGTCGTTCCGACGAGTTTAAGCCATTTGTCGGCGCACGACCTTTGGAAAATAATATTACGGGCGCGTTGAAATAAAAGTCAACGAAATAATTTATTAAGCCGCAGCGAGTGTCCCGTGCCTCACCAGGTTCACCTTGCGATCGATCGATCGCTGCGACAGAGTGCCGAGTGCGTCCGAACAGTGCGTGCTGAACTTTCACGCCTCATTTCGGCGAGGCGACAGAATAACAAATTATTATCCACTCGTAACGCCTCCGCCGGCTCGAGAAAGGCGGACAGTCTTTCGTCACTTCAAATCGCCAGATCTCTAGCCGGACCGGTCGAGGGGCCAACAGTCACTGGATCAACGTGCCAGTGGTGACGTGCATTTGCACGCCGGTCCCATTTCCTTGATCTGCTTTTTTCCAACCCCGGGCACAACCGGTACGAGAGACATCCACCGCATTCCGATGCGCCGTTCGCATACCGGCGAAGGACGGTCAGTAATGAACTGCCACGAAGGTCCTTCCAGAGCGGGAGGGCGGCCACCGACAGCGGCGAACAGAGTTCCATACGGCCCCTGACGTGGCCCTGTGCCGTTGGGCCAGTACGAAGGGCACTCTCGATCGAGGGAATCGCTGCCAAGAATCGATATAGAGTTATTAATTAAGGCGAATAAATACATCATCGGCTTGGTGGTGGCGTGGTGGAAACATTGAATTAGCGAAACGCAGGCAGACAGACGCATGGCTGCGTCGCCATGAAAACGCATTTTTCTAATGGCAGCCAGGCGTGCGCTGTGTGATTTCTGCGGCATTTAATTGATGCCGTCAGTGTGCTGAGAAATTAACGAACGCAGCCCGGTGGACGTGTGATTAATGGATGGCGGGCAGAGCGTGATCTCAGGTCCCGGCGCACGCCAGCCATCGATCGAAAACGTGATTGATTTGGGATCAACAGTTGCGATTGCGTAGATCTCACGGTGCCAACGTACTACTGTGACGAAAAAGGAACGGGAAACATTATAAATTCCTTCTAAACGGCCACCGTATTCGCCTGACAGCACGTGACTTTTGGCTATTCACTAAACTCAAGAGACCGATCCGAGCACACCTTCTACAGTCGATAGTTGAGATAGGAGCCAAAAGGAACAGTTTTGGAGTTATAAATAAATTTCCGATATTTTTTGGCCACAGTAGTAAGCCACCGTTGTTTCTGTTGATTGGATGACAAACGTTTGAAGCGAGTCCGATTAGAAAATGTTATTGACTAAAAACAATGGTGTGATTAAGCAAGGAAAAATATGTCTACTCCAATGGCGGAAGGAGCGCGATACGTTGAAAACATAAACCATTAGGCTAACGCAGCATACGCCGACCCAACAGCTCATTGACCGCAGCTTACGTTCGCTCGTACGCTCCGATCTCTGACCCCACTCGGGTGTGAATGGAATTCGTGTTCGTGCGGTCGGGTCGGCAGAAAAAAGCAGAAGTGGTGCATAGTGTAACATATTTTTCAAGTACACGTACGTTTCCCCATAAACCCTTGATTGCAGCGTTAGGCCGCGACCGCTCGTATCAATTCCTTTGCACGGCGGTCTCTGTTAACAACTTGACCGAGCGCACACCAGAGCGCGTTGCGACCTCGTTTAGCGCCAGCTGACCAGTAGTGGGCCACCGACACGCCGGCGATGGCGATCTGTGTCACTGGCACTGGTGCGCTGGCCAGCTCGGAATGACGGAATTGTATGTTAATAGGGCTCGGCGACGCGATTTTGAATGAACAAATTACTGCTTCTGCCCTTTCCTTTATCGGCCAAAAAGTGTCAAGCGCAGCTGCCGCTCGGCTGCTCGGTTGGGGTTAGCGGCGATCACGAAAAGCCGAAGGTCCCCCGCCCGAGTGGCGTAGGAGGAAAAAGTGCTTCTGGTTTCGAGGCACAGACCACAAGCGACCAAAAAAAACCCGGGAATTCGGGACAGAAAAGGGCAAAAAGGCACATAATAACCGAGTCGCGAGAAACAATCGTAAAATGCAGGTTCGTCGCTTGCACCTCACGGTCGGTAAGAGTCTTTTGTACAGTGCCACTGCATAGCGAATTAGCATAACGGCGTTTTGTTCCCGGCGAAAGGAATGCCCGCGGTTGGTACCGTTTGAATGGGGCCATTACAGTTTCACAACATCCACACGACGCTTTTCCAGCGGCGGAGCATGAACCGAAAGCGGCCTTCAACGACCTTGCACGTGGATAGCAGCGGCATCTAGACATCCTTTTGCCACTCTACTTTCAAATTGGTCCACCAGAAAAAGGAAACAGGTTAAACGACATAGTTTTTTTTAGAAAATTTCAGCACGATAAAATTGTAATGATTAATGAGAACAGTTTTTTTTAATCTCAAAAGAATGGTTAAATTAATCTAACTTAACAAGATTAGCTTCAGAATCGAGTGGCATTTCCTCCACTTCAGGATAGCCTTATCCCGGGCCAGCTTGGCTGAACATCGAGAACAGTTGGTTATAAATGATATGCTATGACATAAATGATAACACAAGCAGAAAACAGTTGGAAAACACCATGTGCTTAATTAAATGAAAAGACACTTATTACCACACAAATTTGTTTGTAAAATCGCGAAGCATTAAAACATGGGATTATTTTCATTGAGTAGTCCAGCCGAAGGACCGAGATTATTAATTTTGTAATGTCATCTACTGCGATTTTTTAATGACTGCCAACCGATAATGATGAAGGATCAAATTTCGTCCATAACTGTAGGTGCATTGAGACGTGTCTACATCTAGGCGCAACAGTTGTACGATCAGCATCATAACTGGAGATTCTACTTTCAATCTCACAATAATCCGCAGTTACAAATACGTCCCGGTCCGTTATTCTAGGATTTAAAAAAGAAATAACAATAATTCAAAGTTAGATATTCCGCAATGTACTATATGTTCGGTATTGATTGGCTTTTCAATAAACTTGTCATCCGTAAGATCAAAAATTGACCTACAAGATCAGCGGAATGTTTTGATCAAATGTGTTAATACTTTTTTCGACTATTACTATTTTACTATAAAGGTGTGATGTGTTGAAAATTGCATGCTGGGGCACTCATACTCATTTCATCCAAAAGGCACCGCAAATGGCGATAGGAGAAGAATTGCTCATTCAAGAAGAACATTTTTCTGTGGACACTTACAGTCCATCGACCTGTATGGAAACATTTAATTTGTGTCTAACGGATACAATTAAAAAGTATATATTCGATAAGATAAAAGAAAGTTTTTGCCATACAAAATTACAGTCTTATTGATCATTTATTATTATTACGGGCGGTTCTTTCTGGCTTATTAAGCACCAACTAAAAGCACTATTCTATGAACGAGCCTCAAAAGTGAAATTATTATTTTTTTAAATGCTCTTTTGCCCTCAAGTAGACAAGTGAATATAAAGTTCCAGCATTCAATCTTTCGACACTGGCAACATAATTAAGAAATTGTATGTTAAATGTAGTCAAAATTACCCTGTAATTTTTATTTTTTCCATTATTTAGCGCATGAAGCTTAAAATGTTCAGTAATAAAATAGTGTTAAAATATTAAACATAGAGAGTCTTTATGAAAACTTTTAATTACTCTTTTTGAGATGGCCGATTGCTTAAGAAAACAAAACAAACAAAAAAAGCTATATTCCACGATTGAAAACATAGTAGAATAACTCTTGCACAATAAAGGCAGTGCTCTTGGAATACTTTCGGAATCGAACCCACAGTCAATCACAGTATAGAACGAAACGACGCCGTACATTTTGACTTCCTCTTTATTCGCTTTGATAACTGATAACAAAACAAACATAATAATTACATAAATACAAGTCAACAAGTCTCACTAGACTGGGAAACGATAGAAGATGATACGACAGAGCGTGCGATAGTAACGTGAAGTGGAAGAAAGACGGATGAGCTGACGAAGTGTGGCGCCCATGGCTCGAAACACCCGGGAGTCCCGGGGGGAGTCGCCCCGGTGGTGTGTGCCCATCATAAACAGTAGGCCCCACGTAACACCGGCTCACCGGGTGGCCGGCTCCCATCATGCTGATACGTTGGCTCGTGGCTGGCTCCCTTCTGAGGAAGTCTCGCGGGTTTCCTATCGGTGCCCGGGGTTTGCGTAATCCAGGAAATGCATACGGCCGCCAACATTGAGCCGACGTTATCAGCCAAGTCCGATCAACAGGAAGAGTTGAAGAACCCGCCATAAAACCGGTTCTCAAACTCCCTCAGCCAGCAGCAGCCGAGCCATGCTAGGCGATCGGCCACCCTGCGACGATGTAATTCATGGTTTGCTCCCTTTTTCCACATGGCGGCCCCTCGGAAGCGCCTCCTCACCGGTACCGGTTCACTCGCCAACTCCCATCGAATAAAATTTCCATTTCGCGTGTTGCTCTCCTCGACGCGGCAGAGTCCTGATGGTTCGCAGAATTTCGGTAATATCACAGTTTGCTCGATGGAATGCTGACGAAAGACCGGGCGGAATCGGATCGAACTCTCCCCCCGGGAGTCCGTGGATCAAGGTTGTGAAAGGGTGAGCAGGTGGGTAGAAGAAAGAGCCCCTTGCTACGGGGCGGCTACTACTTGGCTAGATTGTCCTAGGCACTAAGAACGGCAGGCAGTTGGGTCGAATTGCCTCCACGCGGGCCGTAGGCCGCGTGGTGACTGCTGGGTGGTTTCAGCTCCGCTCCGATTCTCCGGTCTGACCTGACCTTAGAAGTGTCCTCCCTGGTGGTGGCTGACGGGGGCCGTCTTGTGTACGACCGCGTTGAAGCCGGAGTGCTTGTCGGCGGTGTAGTCGACGGTGCGCACCGAACCGTCCGGTTCGACCAGCGAGTACTGACCCTTGACAACGTCACCATCGCGGGTCTCGTGTTGCGACTTCACGTCACCGGTGTGGAAGT
This sequence comes from Anopheles bellator, assembly GCF_943735745.2. Taxonomy (NCBI): domain Eukaryota; kingdom Metazoa; phylum Arthropoda; class Insecta; order Diptera; family Culicidae; genus Anopheles; species Anopheles bellator. Next base: position 49,115,163 of record NC_071285.1, on the reverse strand, counting down.
CGTTGACTCCGTACTTGAACGCGTACTTTGGTGGTGCCTGGTGGAGAAAGGGCGGAGGATCGGTCAGAAGGTACGATCAGCGCGAGCTTTGGACCGGTGAAAGCGCCCGATGCGCCCATTAGCTGGCGACGGGACTCCAGCCCCACTTACGTAGTAGTCAACGTGCTCGTCCTCGTGATACTCGTGGTGTCCGTGGTGTCCATCGCCGAGCGAAATGCGAGCCACCTGCCCGTACTCGTGGCCACCCTCCAGCTGATGCTCACCGTAGTAATCACCGTATCCACCCGGGAAGGCCGCCGCAAACGCGATGATTGATGCAAATACCACAAACTGAAAGATCGAAACCGAAGGGATGGGATGAGAAATCGATTTTCCGATGGACACTACCCATTATCGCATCGGTCGCGCAGAGGAGATCTCGGATCTCAATCTCTCGCCCCCCGCGACGTGTGGAACTCTAATTGGTCCAATCCTTCCTCGAACAGGCAAACTTGTCCGAGAGCACCCAAACAGGGGTTATAAACCTGGCGGGTCGTAAAAAAAAACAAACACCACCATACACTGCCGAGTTCCGGTTCGGATCGCGCAGCGGGTCGCTGACCACTGGCCCAGACCGGACCAGAGCAGCAAACCAGCTCTCAACCGAGGGCAACGGTAGAAAGGCTCGCAGCCCGGGCCGTCTGGGGCAGACGGATCGAGATGAGGATGGTTTTCCCTCCGGTTTTCCTAACCGGTAATTATGAAACCGCCACCGGGGTGCCAATTGTCGCCTTGTTAGTGTGGCGAACTGTAATTAGGTAAAATTTATGGCATCCTGCACTATTTTCTATCCGGCGTGCTTCTATGATATAGATGTAGTAATAGACAACAACAAAATAATTGATCAGATAATGGTCAATCGCAGCTAATGAATGCTAACTGAAAGGTAAAGGCGCCCTTCGCTTTACTTGATGACGTTTCTATTTGGGGAATATATCCCCCGAATCAAATCTAAACAAATCTTAAATTAGGTTGCGTCTGTGTCGATCAACAATTTTGGGAATTAGTTGACGTTCTCAACCCTCCATCGCAATACTTGGCGTACTTCAACAATGAAACTTGTTTTCACTAACTCGGCCTGTTTAATTGCTTAAATGAAACAATTTCCATAAATCATTCTCAATGTAACGGCTAATTGTAACACGAACAACATTATATCATCAAGCGAGGGATATTGCTGAAAAAAGTTGTTCAAAACCAATAGAAGAATGTGAATGAGATGCCAGCTTCTCAGAAAGAACTACGTCTTCTTAGCGACTTCTCAGCAAGAACATGATGCACCTCATGTCGTAGATGTATGCTCGGTCTGTTTATTCTATGCCAGGGCGTCCTTATGGATACTAACTAGTCTTGCTATCGATCAGAGTCAAGATCGTACATCTTTTCCACCAAAACGTCTGTTGTTAAATTTCAATCGATTGGATAAAGCGTCGAAAGCAATAGAAAAACATATTTCCATTTTGTTTCAGTTGGCACTAGGAGCTGATCAAAACTTGAGCTACTTCAACTTGGAGCCATCGATCTACTAGTCTATCGTAAGCTCCTCGGGTTGACACCTTCTAACACGACCTGCGGTTTCAATAAATCCAATCCAATGGCACTCAACATTCTCTGTACTCCAAATAGTTCCTTTGATGAGTCACCACAAAATCCTTCCACGAAAACTATGAACCCGAATCGTTTCGTACACTGATCACGCGCATCACGCCTTACCTTGAAGGCCATTTTTGGTGGGTGAGAGATTTGGGCGCGCGTTTTCTTGCTTTGCACTTTGCAACGGTTTGTCGGACGTTTTCCGCGTCGTTTTTCTTTTCTTCCTATCGGCGAGGGTGCACTGCACTGCAACAAACGGACGGTGACTGACTGATGGTTGGCTCCGTAGGTTTCACCTTCTTTATATAGGCCGAGCCGACCGATCGGCGCGAGCGCGAAAGAAAGCGAAAACCGAGGCCGCGAGGCCGCGAAGCCGCAGTTTTCCACCGCAGCACCGTACACGAAAAACACGAACCACGGCGTCACGATACCGCGATCGTCGCGAGGGTCCCCTTCACGCTGCTCGCGTGAACCGCGTGGCGACCGCGATGTCAAGCGGGAAGCTGAGGAACCTGAGGTGGAGGTGCCTCCCGCTGGCGAAACCTAGCCGGCCAACCACGCAGCACGTGCGACGCGAGAAGATGTGTGCTCGAAGAAAGGGAGCCTCACGCGGTGCGCGGAGCCGTATGCTCGGTGCTGCACTTTGCATTCAAACGGTGCGCATCTGTGGAGCGTGTGATTCGAAACATTTATTCATACGCAGGACGCGCGCTTAGCATCGAAAAACGCATTTTTTCTCTATTAAAATACAATTATGAACGCAGCGCCAGTGCATAAAATGTATTTCCCGACCGAAGGGGAATTTCCGAAACTATGCTGCCCCGTCCGGGCTTCGGGCCGAGCACCCATCCGGATCGAATGACCATGAATCTGCGTTGGGGGTGCGCAAATCTGCACAAAAACAACGCAAAACCAGCAACTGCTTCAAATCACAGCTTCAAGATGTGCAATTATAGAGGGGCCGTTGCGAAAATGTGGTCCAGTCCAGTCACGGCCCGGCAAATTGCCTGGGCGCCCCCAACCCACCGACCCGGCACTGTTTCCACCAAAATTGCCCCACAGTGCGGTTACGACTATTATTTGCATCCGAAATGGATGTCGCTCGCGTATTCTAAGAACAGCGCCGCTGGTTCCGCTAAATTATCATTCCACGAACACACACCGAGACACGGGCCAAGCCGGGGGATCACGATCTGGGACACCACTGGGTGAGGTCACTTTCAGGGATAAGGTCACCGGCGACACCAACTCAGGCCGACGATTAGCGCCCTCGCGGCCTCTCGCCTCGCCCGTTGCATTAGTTCGCCACGATTGTGGCGATTACGGTGGGCGAAGCGCGCGAAGGTTGCCAAAGCTGGCCGCGACCGCTTTTTTCGCCAGCTTTTCCCAAAAAACCGGTACTCCGGCGTAAATCGTATCAGCTCCCTGTACGTTGCCATTGGTTTGGCGGAGATTGATTTTCGCATGGCTGCTGATCGTTCGATCGTATGGTGGGTGCCATGATCCTTTCCGATTTGGGAGTTTGCTGTGTTTGCATGTGTTTTTCTTTGTGCTCCTCATTTCCAACCCAACCCGCGCGGGTTTTGCATGCGCATGCCCAAATGTGCCGTGCGGCTCTCTGTGATTAGTGCCGCCTCGGTTCGCTATGCTTCGCTGGGATTAGTAGGCAGGAGAAACACTGCCGCCGAATCTGTCTGACTTGGGAAACTCGCGATGTGGGGCCAACGAATTCTATTGTCTGCCGCCGGTCTGGGCAGGGTGCAATGAAACGTGCCAATTTTGGGTTCCACATTTCGAAAGGGACGACTTTCAATTGTGTGCATCTCTTTAGTTGCAGTTTGTGGAAAACGGTGGCAAACATAATTAGCATCGCTCGGTGGGTGATTCAATCGTCACTTTCGATGTTTGGAGGCTCATATTTTAAAAATCGCATAACTTTTTCATTGAAAATATTGCACACCTTAAAATGTGTACATCAAATTAAATGGCTGATTATGAAAGGAATCAAACTAATTTATCAGTAACTAAATTGAGCATAAGAAATAACCAAACGGAAAATGGATAATGGAAAATGGAATCAACATAACAACTTTCAAAGTTTACGTTGATGCTTGTTGATTTTTTGTTTGAAATGTAGATTGTAAAAACGATCCGGATTCCGGAAAACTCCATCAATGGTTTGACTGCAGCAAAAGTGCAAAAACTCAAAATCATTTTCTCAGGTCGCGTTCTAATACAGTCAGCCAGACGGCCACAAAAAAAGCTAGTCTCCAGCTAACCGTCAACGTGCAATTACCTTAATGGATGGTATCTTTGTTCCCTTCTAGCTTATGCTGCTCCGAACACTCGTGCGGCGGAACGATCGCAACCAGATCACGGGCGAGCTTATTTTCTATGGAGCCACTCAACGTTCCACGTTCTTCCCAGCAGCCGCACGGGTGCACCAGCATCATATGCTACCGCCACTGCTCAAAACCCCCAAAGAAAGGAAGAAAACCCCATGCTCCGACAGAGTCCGATGGCAACGCGCGAGGGACTCAGTGAGCGAAAATGCACCGTACGTACACCGTTGAGCCGATGCCGAAGAAAGAGGCGAATCGATTATGCAATGTTGTAATTGTGTGCACCCCCGAGCCACCCAGAGATCGGTCAGCGATTATGACAAAGAAGCAAACGCCGAGCGGGAGGTTTGAAGGAAGTTTGAACTGCTCCGTATCTGACAGAGAGAGGTGCCTCTACTGGGTGTAGTGGCCCCCGGAGAATCGATGATCTATTCACCCGCCCGGGTGCAATGTAATGGGATGAAGCGTCTAGCAGCAAGCACTGGCACTGAAGGCGGTACTCCTGATGGCACACTTTTCTCGTAACCCAATGCCACCGTTGTTGCTGTTGTTGTTGGAGGCGGCGGCGGTGGGAGTAACTCGGTCACAGCATCCCGTCGCCCTATGACTAGCATAAAATGGCGATCCTCGGTGGTACCGAGCCCGAAGCCATAGCCAGTGATTGACGTGACACTTTTCACCGGGCCAGTGGACTTCACAACGAGACACGGAGATCTTTCTCTCTCATGGAGAGCACTGTTTATGGGTGAGTTGGCCGTCAACTGGCCGAGATTAGTAGCGGCCCACATGGCGTTTCATCCGCCCAATTTACGCACCGCGGACATGGCTCGGTTTTGCATAGAAGCCGACCACCAGAAGCTTGTGGTTGGTGTGCGATACTGGCAGGCCTCTTTCGATATCTCTTTCTCTAACCCAACCCATCGGGGTCTACTGCCGGGTGATCATGTGTATAATTTGTGCCGTATGACTAAGCCGTGCCCCGGCGCCGAATGAAAGCGAATCCTTTCTCTCGCTGCGATTGGCAGCTAAATTGCTACTTAGCGACAGGAGAAATATTGGTTTTCGTTTTAATTTCCAAGCGGGTGGCTTGGCTTGCGCGAAAGCTCACCGACCCACTCGAATCGAATCGAGGGCTAGCTCCGTTTTCTAGACCATCAGATGGTTGGGCTGTGCGATGGGATTTTTGCTGTGATATGCTTAATTTTGTACGATCATCTGCGGCCAAAGTTGCACAATGGGTCGCAGAAACCCACAGTGCCAATTCCGCTCTCACTCTCTCTTTCCTGGCGATATGAAACCGCATAAACTCAACTTCATAAATTTAGCACTTAATTAATGGCGTTACGATTCAGCTTTTGGGTAGCTGTTTAAACGCCGAAAGAAAAATGCTTCCATTTCGTAGCATTATGGCCCCGAAAAGATCTCAAGCAACTGTAGCGTGTCGTGCCCGCAACCATCGTTCCCAGACTCCCACATAAATAATAGTACCGAGACACCGGCCAGAAAAAAAACCAAACAACCTCCAGCGTACTTCCAGCACTCGTTAATTTGGAAGAAAAACACTGCCAAGTGGCTGAGAGCCAATGTTTTATGCGTCGCCTCCGGCAGTAGCGTGATAATGGTTTCATCCAATTAAAGAATTCCTCTCAACACAGAAAGTGACTGACGGAAAGTGAACCCACATCAAGGATGATCGTCGTTTTCACATCTACCATTCATTCGTGGCGTGGCGGTTGTTGAAACTTTATGAGGCGACAACTGTTACCAATCAAACCGTATTTTCGGTTCTGTCCCGTCTGTCACCGTGCCGCAGCTCAACGTGTCTGAACGGATCGGCTGCTAAAATACGACCGACGGCTGAATTCCGGTTCACGCTCAAAACCGAGCGCAGAAAACGCTCGAATGTGCTCAGCTTCCGGTCTTTGCTACTTGAGATCGGTGGCGAAATTATGACATCGGGGTAGAAAAACTATCAAACAGCCACCTCGTTTATGCTACACAAGGACACTTCCAGCGACTGGTGATTGCCCCACCGTTTGATGTCTTATTTTGGGGCGCCCGTCGACAGGCTTTTGCACTCCATTATCTTTGTTTATTGGCCCATAATTGTCTTGTCATTTTCAAAACGTGTCTCGTTGGTACGATGCTGGATAGGATTTTTGTATCACGTAGAGAAAGCATTAGGCGATCTGCCATCCATACTGCGGTCTAAATTGGATGCCTTAGCAGCAAACACCTCTCAATTTACTCGTAACGACTTCCGCTTCTCTCTGCAAGTGTTGCTTTCACGTTTGTCAATTAAAAGTGGTTCAAATGGCTATTCGGCCATCCGCCACCGAACTTACGAAAAGTCACTGTGCAGCCGCTCCGTGTAGACTCAGCGGAATCCGTTGAAAATGTGGTGACAAAATAAACTGCAAAGTAAATGCCAATGGGGCGGGAAAGAGGAAACACTAAGCAGCACCAGCGCCCGTCCGGTCCAACGGGGGGACGGCAACGGTTGCGCAACATGCGTGCGCGCCCGTCACATGCAACCTTCTCCCTACGCATGTTTCGTGGGGCCAGTCAAGGCGAATGGCGAATTAGCGGCTGCTGCAGCCGGGAGCCGGGAGCTTGTTAATGAATCGCCAGTCTCACCCACCGGAAACACGGAACGGTTCCCTGCCAGTGAAACCGGAAACCGGGCCAGGAGACGCGTGAATTGGTTTGGTGACGCAGCTGCCGGGGACCACTGAGACTGACAGCAAATTTTGCTAGGTCTAACAGCAAAACCGAACAGCACCATCGTTCGATATGCTACGCTGAGTTTGCAGGCTACGATGTCGTCAAAAGGCACTGGCGCAACGGCACTGCCAAAATTGTCATTAGCGTTTCAGGGTTGCCCGTGGCCCGTGTTTCGCAAAGAAAAACCGAAGAAAAGGCCCACGTTGCATCGCGTGCCAACCATGCCATGATTGTGCCCGTTGACAAAGATTCATCTAAGAGTTTGGAAAAAGCCACCAGCAACCAGGGCTCCTCTATTGCGCCAGTGTCACACAAGGGCAATCTAATCAGCTAGCATCGGACTACCAGAGAGAAAGAGAGATGGAGAAACAAAATTGGGCCTCTTTGGGCTTTGGAAGCTATTCAAAGACAAACAAAAAGAAAATGGAATCATAATCGAGTGACAGCAAAGACTCTCTGCCCCCCTGGGGGGTTGCCTAATGTCGTTTGCTAGCAGAGCCAAATTGGCCCACAAAATGGCATCCTCTATCCGGCTCTTACGCAGCGATCCATATTTTCGCTGGCCCTGCCTCGGTGGTGCGATAATAATTTGATTAAAATTTCCATACTTTTCGCCAAAGTTTAGGTGCACAAATTGCATTCATTAAATCCTCCACTTTCCATCTCCGTTTCTTTTGTGGCGCTTTGAATTTAAATTCAATTTTCTCACCCAAAGTGCGGCCTGGGGAGAATTGTCCAACAGACGTGAGCCTCTCGAGCACGGGCCGTTCGCAGTTGATTTATGGCCCCTCGCCAGGCGCACCCTCACCCGACCGAGGTGGGAGGTCTTCACCCAACCGTGTACCGATCCGACCCGACCGATGTAAAGACCGTGGCGAAGGCGAACGGTAAGGAAAATTTGTTCGCCTCCGCGGGCCAACGCAAAACATCAAAGCACCTGCACACCCGGGCCAGCCCGGGATCGGCCGGGGCCGGGGCCTCATACTGCCGTGCGGCCTCCGCTCCGCGGTTAGCGGGTGTCAGAACGCAAACGAGTTCACGACCAGGAAGCGCCAGCGCGGCGAAAAGGATCACTACAACCCGCGCCGATGTTAAACATTATGCTGCGCTTTTAATGAATAACTGACAGTGACAGCGAACCCACCGCAGAGCCCTGCCACTCATTAGGCAGCAGCTAGTTATGCAAACTGACCGACCGACCGGCTGGCGGTTAGTGAGCGACGCGTTGCGTCAAAAGTGCAATCCGCGAGCTCACATTTGTAAATAAATCGATTGTTGCCTCACTTTCGGTGGCCATTATTTCCACCATCGAAACGGGGACCGCGGCCGACCGCGTGCTATCATCCACCGCTTCTGCGCTCTGCCGCGAAGGGCCACCGGGAGAGCGGAGGCAAAACGAAAGCTGGACCGGGAAGCTGGCTCGGCGCGTCCAGCCGACGACCGGTTACCCAATTTCGTTCGCTTGGGGCCGATTTGCATGACAATATTATGTCGAATCGCAGCAAAGCCAGGCAGGAAGCCAGGGATTGCAATTGCACCAAACCGGTACGGGCGGTGGCCGAACAGATCCGGCCCGCTGCCCCAGACGACGCCGATGATTTTTTTATGCCATCGTAAACGTGGTTCAATTCCTACGGGGCATGTTTTTCGGCCCCGATTCGTACCGCGGATATCGGTGCAGGCGCCACGACGGGTAATCCATCGATCGGACGCCAGTGTTTTGGGACGCCACCATTATGCCACCATTTGATCCGCAATGGCCTATCTTCAGACGGCTGGCGGCGGCAGTGGCGAGAGTCGCGAAGTGTTCGTCACTTAACCGCCCGTTGTAGTCGCCGGCCACTTCTTGATCCGATTACCGGGCGGCAGGCGGGCGCTCGTTAATCGGTTCGCTTGCCGGAGACGAAATGGAAAGGAAAGGGATTGTGAGTGAGTGTGCGAGAGAGGGAGAGAGCAAACGGGCATCACTTTCCTTCCGACATGGTGCCCGTGGGGTCCGAGGTAAGTGCAGTGGACGGTCCAATCTGATTAGCTAAAGTTAGCGCGAACCTGTCGCTGTTGATCGCTCCAAATGAATCCGAAGGAGGCTCGGTGCGATATCATTATGTGCGTAGCTCGGCCAACAAGGAAATGCTTATGCAAGGGAGCCTCCTCAGGGGGTCCACGCGGTGACATCAGCGGAACATAGCAATGCCACTGAGTTGGAATGGAAAATGAGCATCATTACTTTTGAGACCAATTCGCTGAAAAGGATGAATTCTTTTCGTAAAGCATCGAAAAAATTATTCACACAACTCATGAAAAATTCAAAACCATCTTATTATTTTTCACCGACCGGATAGAGTCCGTCGGGATGACTGCAGACAATGGTTCCAAAAAATTAAAACCATAACATAAAACACTTGCGGGATGTGCCTTCGGTGACCAACACATTTCTCCGCGCACTGACACGGGCCGAACTCCACCATCGGTTCAGGAGGAAGCCAAAAGTAAACAAGCAGTTTATGTGGATTTCGTAACGCTATTTTCGTTGCAGGGCCAATCGAAAGGGAATTAGCTCCCGACTCTCGATTACCAGAAACCGACAGGGAGAGCAAGCTAGAGAGAGAAAGGGACATGAGATAATTGAGCTTGGGTTCGAGGAAAACTCACCGGTGCCCCGGTACCTTTGGCCAGCTTTCTGCACCACCGTCGTACGTAACACACAGCAGGAGCCACCCACGCGGCCACACGGCTGGTCACGCGGGGGTTCACGATGCTTCGCAGCAGCATACGCGCCACGTATGCCGGGACTAATTAGTAGCTTCGCTAAACCGTGAGCTGTTGGCGCGCATGCTCCGCGCCGTAACCCGATGCACCGCAACGCTGGTGGCGCGCGGTGCAGCCACCCGCAACCACCCACACGCCATTATGTGCACCGTGGCGCATAATCGTTTCGTCCCCATAACGACGGCCCAATTCCGAGTCGGCTGAACGAACGAATTTTAATGCACCATTGCCATCATCGATGCACCGATTGCACGTGACGTGATCTGGCGATGGGCCCTTGGTGGGACATTTTGGAACGTAACGTCCTCCTTGTTTTTTGGCGTTGCCCACCACTGAGTTGCCCAACCAGCTGCGTTGCCAACAGCCGGGGACAGGCACGTGGGATCCGTCGTGGAACAATACGCGGAAAATGTGGGGCCCACGGTGCGGCTGCACCATATTTGGTGCGTGAGTACCGGGGGACCCCGTTTCAGGTGACGCTTGCCAGCATCGGCACGTGATCTGAAACCGGCACTTACTTTCCGGCATTCCACAGCCTCCATTTGCGATGGAATGTTTGTCGAATTGCAGTCAGATCTTCACTCGTGTGTCGTTGTGCGCTCTCGAAGCTGCTCTCTCTCTCTCTATCTACCAGATAACAGGGAAGCTGAGCGGAAATTTTTGTACATAGAAGCATTGATTTGTGTAGTAATTAATAAGTGGTCTGTTTTTAATATCCTTTCAGTTAGTTTTAAAGTTCCATTTATTTCCTCTAATCAATGCAAAAGCAATCGACAAGACCTTTTTACCGGCTAAGTAGAATGAAATCCAGAAAAATCGTTACTGTCATGAATATAGAAGTTGGCAAAACTTCAATTCGAATTACAACTCGTAAATTTTACACCTTTGCCGAATACACAGCTTGTCTTTTGAATTATGGGACTTTAATTTTTTTAAATACTCCCATAATTTCTACTTAGTAACATATAATATACTTTCAAAATATTATTCTGAATCGACCTCTCTGAATCACCGAATGTTCTGGGTTCAGGTATCGATACGGTATCCGGCGACAAAATAGAACATTGAGTTAGTATATGGAAAGTTACTAAGCAAATCGAAGAAATTACCTGAAAATTCTTTTCAAAGTTTGTCAAAATGAGACCCGCCGAAATGCAGTCATACAAACCCACGAGACACGGTTGCTCCATTTTTCAAGCCCAGAGACTACCCCAAACTGCAACCGAACGTCTCCCTATTGTGCCAAACAGGGTGCAGGTGAACTACAAACTGCAACTTCCCACGCCGAACGGTGGCCATCGCCACTGTCGCAGCGGGACTGAAACTCATCCGCATGAAAATCAATACCGCTTTGAGTGGTACTTTTACTTTCCTTCCATCAGCCAGCGCCAGCCTCGGTTGGCCGTAAAAGAAGCATAAATAAATAAATAAAACAAACCGCAAACGCGTAGCTGCGGGCAGCTTGGTGGGCGAGAGAAAAGGGTTGCCTCCGTTGCGCAATGCGCCTACCAATGAGTTTCAGCTTCCATCTTGGCGTCTAGTGTTTACGCGATTGTCGGCGGCAAAGAATGGGTGCCAATTCCAGTGTCTGTCTGTTTGGCGGCCTAAGATGCTACATTTCTTCTTCTGCTCGGCCTCTTCGCTGCATCGGCAAACGACCGAGGAAGAGACCGCATCCGCGTCTCCGAAGATTGAAGGTGATCCACCCTCTGGTGGTTCTTTCGCGTCTCGTGCACCTTGGGCCGCGTGCATTTCTTTTCCCATTCCGTTGTCGGTCAGAGGAAAGAAGTGTTGAGCAATGATTTGCATTTCGCTTCCTCTTCTGCGAATCCAGCGATCCAATTTAATTCACTTCCGAAACAGAGGAGATCCCGCCAAAGCCAACCGGTGCGCGAAACAATGCGCACGAAGGCCAACAATGCAGGAAAAGACAGAAAAGACGGACATGCAAACCGTCTCGCGGAGGAAAGTTGCAAAGACGCGCGCTGCAATTGATATTCCTCCGGATGATGCAACTTCATCAATCCGCTCCGTCGGCGGAGAAGCACCCTAGACCTCGCGTGATGTTAGCAGCGGTGCGCCGGGTTGGTTCAATGGTTGAAAGAAAGTGCGCAGAAAGTGTCTTCGTCCGTGGGGGGGTTCATGGCAAAGGAGAGCGAGCGGGCCTCCCTGGGTGTCCGAGTGTCCGACAAATCATTAGAGAAGCAGAGTGCATAACTTGCCTGCTCCACTCTGCGCGCCGCTGCATACGGTGCGTTACCCCGTTACGGTTTTCGATACCAACATTGTCGTTGCGCTTCCAGCCACTGGCACAAACTGGAGCTGGTTAGTGGGACATCGATCACGTGGGTCCTACCGGATCAAGATTGATTCACCGGATCGGTCGGTCAGTCGAGCCCCGTCGCCTGCGATGCAAAGCGCGACAAAGGCTGGAGGAGAAAACTAACACATCGCAGGATTTATTACTCCCCAATTTACATAACGCTTGGCCGGCCCTAGTGGAGCCGGCGGAAAATAGGAAGTCAGCCGCGGCTGCTTCGTGCAATACATACTTTATCCGTGCCCCGGCATCGGGCCACGCATTGCCCGATAGCCTAGCTCAGGTGGTCCGTTCAGGAAGTTCAGCATCAAGGTAAACGATTTTAATCCAGACACCGGGCCGGGAAACGATTAGCGGCACAAACTAATTCCACCGAGAGCACGTCTTCCACCGACGGCTGGGTTTCCCCGTCGTCAGTTCCCGTTTAGGAAGTGCAGCGGCATAGATATCAGATGTGCCACAAATGGCACTTTAAGAGAGCGCGATAAAGTGTGCTTGCAAATATTATTGTAATTATAAAAATGTAAAAAATTTAAATCTATAAAAAGCAGCCAAAAATATTGGTTATTGGTTTTTTGTGCGTTATGTATTGTTCGGACTCGGTGGCAGCTGTTATGCTTTGCTTTATGTTTCATACCATATATTTTAGTGCTATTTAGCTAAATCGAATTAAAGCACAAACGAACCGAAAAAATCTGATTTTTTGAAGCAAACAACGTGAACCGTTAAGATTTAAATATCGAAATTCAAAACTCGCACACAAAATGCAATGCAATGTTGCAAGCAAACAATCACTTCACAGTGCGCAGCCAAAGCACGCAGCCACATTGGAATGCTGAAGAAAATTGCTCTTTGCTTTTTATCGTACTATTCAATTAAATTAAACGAACTATTGAAAAGGACACTGTGGAAAAAAAAACAGGAAAAAAGAATTAAAAAGAACACTGAGTAAGGCAATTCAAATGAATTTAAGCAATCAAATAAACAATTTGAATGTAAGGAATTAATATCACATGCCGGCTTCAAATGACCATATTTACATCCAACAAGGACGCCGGACATAAAATGCGAAAAGATAGGCTCAAAATGCATCATAATGGAGCCTCTGAGATAACTGACGTCTGAAAAGGCGGAAGGAATGCGCTCTCATAGCGTTCAGTGTTCTGTACATGGTTCTGCGGCTCTGGATCAAAAGACGTTGCGTAAGCGGTTCACTCGCTTAGTTTGCGGAGAACCTTGCTTCGAGAAGAACGCAAAGTTTGGCAAAGTATTTTGTTGTCAGAGAAATTGTGACGCCCTTTGTGACGAATAAGTGAAAGTTTTTCTAAAAGTTCTATTCACAATTATCTTCCGTTCGGAAGTGCTATGATATTTGCATAAATTCAAGAAGTAAGCGAACAAAAGGAATAACTTATTAATGTTCCATTATATTCACCAATCTTTTTCAACGTTTAAGAAATATCTACACACTCTGTCTCTCGCTATGGTTACAATCAACCATTTGATAGTATTTTCGTTGGCCCTACATTCGTTACACATCGTTCACGGGTTCAATTTGTCCCCGGAACCCAACTATGTGTTCCAAAAGCCGTTAGTGAAAACCTTCAAGGAGCAGACCCGAAGCTCGTATTTTGGATTTTCCATCAGTCTACGGAAAAGCGGGTAAGAATGGTGATCGTGTTGAAAGTATATAAAGTAAATCGTCTAGTTAACAAAAGAACAGAAGCCATTGAGATGAGTGGAACGTTCCAGGAAATGGTACAGAACACAGCTGATACAACGCACGGCTCGTCCAAATCATGCGTCAGACTGATATGCGTAACGCCAGTAGAACGACTCGTGAGGAACTTGCGCTCATTCATCCGTTTCGCACTATGATTCATTATGCGACGAATACGCTGGCGCACCCTAGCGCTTCGATAAAGCGGTTCATAGTGCCAGGCGTCAGATAAAAACCTGATCATACATTTTATGTGCTCGCTCAAAAGTGTTCAAAAGTGTTGAAACAATATTTCCCGATCTCTGGCCTCTACGATAGGGTTCTCGTCGGAGCACCGCGTGCCCAGTCGGACCTCGAGTCTCAGCGGAATATCAACGAGATTGGAACCATCTTTCGGTGCAATTTCACGCAAACTTCTCCGTGCTGGCAATACCGTTTCGACCGGCAGGGCAACACCAACTATGAGGAGCACTTCGATGAAATACGTTCCGAGAGGAAGGACTATCAAATGTTTGGTGCCTCGGTGGACGGACTGGCCTCGGATCAGGATTGGTTCGTGGCCTGTGCTCCGAAAGCGATTGGCGATCTCGAGGTGTCGTATTTACTGCACGGGGCTTGCTATCTCAGTGGGGACACCGTAGCACTTGACGAGCCAACAAACCTGCACAAAATCAAACCCCTCCGATACATGAGTAAGTTTCTATTAGTTTTTGACTATTTTTGAAGCATTTTACTAACGACTGCAATGTCAACTAAAAAAGGCAAACAGCAGTACAGGACCAACAACACGACGAGGATGTACAACTACATGTTCGGTGAGCTGGGCTTTAGCGTACACATCCCCGACAGTGGAAGGGAAATCCTGATCGGGGCTCCGGGAGTTATGCATTGGCGTGGAACTGTCATGCGGTATCGTCAACGGCCCAGGCACCTCTCAAAAGACGCTCCTTGGCACTGGCGAAACGTTTATTTCGAGCCGAACGGTGGAAAATTTTCTACCACCCCTTTCTTCCACGAAAGCACCGTACCGAATCCATTACATTTGAAGAGTTTAAAAGCCAACTCCTACTTCGGATACGCCGTCAACTCCGGACGCTTTCTAAGGAACCGCACGATCCTCTACGTGGCCAGCGCTCCACAAGCGCGTCAGCAGCTGGGTGAGGTTATTATCTTTGATTACATTAACGTGTCTGCCCAGAACGAGACCGCTATGAGGCAGCATCGATCGTTCGTTGGTCAGCAAACTGGGGAGTACTTTGGGTATGCCCTATCAACGGAAGACTTCAATGGTGATGGATTGGCGGATCTCGCTGTTGGGGCCCCGATGCATAGCAGGACGATGGAGCATGAAAATGGGGTGGTGTATGTGTTCCTTAATCAAGACGGTTTGAACTTTGAGCTGCAAACTACTCTGTCTACACCCTTTGAGCTAAGTGGACGCTACGGTACGAGCTTAGGAAGAATTGGAGACATCAATCGCGACGGATACGGTGGTAAGAAATGAAGACCCTAAGACCGAGCTTATTAGTAAGCTATCATCTCCCTTTCGTCATCTAGATATCGCCGTAGGAGCACCATTTGAGGATGATGGAGTCGTGTACATACATCTTGGGTCCGCCAGTGGCATAACATCGAAGGCCAGCCAGAGACTGACTTCTCCTAAAACTAATCCACTTAACCCATCGTCGCGGTCTTTTTTCGGTTATGCCTTTTCACGCGGCGTCGATTTCGATGGCAACGGATACAATGATCTGGCCATCGGGGCTCCCAACAGCGACTCTGTTTACGTATACAGGACGTATCCTGTCGTGCGGGTCATTCCGTCTATTAACTCGACCGCCCATGAGCTAGCAGTCGAAGGAGGCTCGATAGAAATATGCGTCAGTTGGAGTCGATATTTTCCGATTGAAGCCTCATATGACATCACAGTGGAATATATATTAACAGTGGATTCTTTGCTGGGGCGTGCCACGATCGATAGTAACGGTGCCAACGTATACGAGGATGCGGTTACAATAGGCGAACATCCTGTCTGCCAAGAGCATGACGTTTCAGTGAAAGCCTCCCAAAATACGATCTTTCAACCCGTCACGATCGAGATAGAGTTCAGCCTTCACAAGCTATCGCTTCCTCCGAAAGGTGATCGCTTCTGCAAGCATTGTGCCCTCCTCGACCCAAGTGCTAGCAATAAAGTCATCGAGAGAATTTCCTTCACTACGGGTTGTGCCAAGGATGTGTGTCTCTCGGATCTCAAGCTGATCAGCCTCAAGTGGAAGGATATAGCACTCCCATATGTGATCGGTAGTACCTCCACTGCCACGTTGGAGATAGAGATTGGCAACACTGCCGAAAGTGCTTACCTTCCGCAATTGAACGTTACCATTCCGACTTATTTGAAGCTGGCAAAACTGTTGCCAGGCTGTAATATAATTGAATCAGGCAGCAATCAGTCGGGCATAGTATGTGATTTGAACGGTCGTTTTCCCCTCAAACAATCATCCATTATCAAACACACATTAACGTTCGATATGACGCAGCTGGGTGGTATGAACTCGTTGGAGGTGCGAGCAAAGGTAATAACGATCAGCGACGAACGAAGTCCCGCGGATAACGAAATGAAGGAAGTTTTGATCCTCCAGGAGGTTTGTGATGTAGAAATAATCAGGTAGGCATTTCTTTTAGCAAACCCGGATACTTTTAAAAATAATTACTTCTTATTCACACAGTGAAACGTCGACCAGAGAAGTTCATCTTGATCAGCAGAATGGCGTTCTAAACGTCACACATCGCGTTTCCCTGCACAACAACGGGCCCAGTGCAATGCATGATGCTTTGCTTCATGTGGACATTCCTTTAGTATACGTTTCCAATGCTTCAGGGAAAGAAAAACGATGCCAGATTATCACACTGGATAGCATAGGCATTCAGGGAAGCTACGATGGTAATGCGATGAGCTTCGAAGGCTATGATCCTGTAACTCCACTATCGCTAGATACGCCACTCACGGAAGGTGTCCTAAACAGCAACGGAACATCAACAAACCCGGATAGTGAACGATTTTCTGATGAAATTTTAAGCCTTGAGCAGACTTTGGAAATGTCGTATGCTCGACCAAAACGATCCAACCTTTGGATTCCGCCCAGACCACAAGGATTAAGTTCGGAGGAAACGTTACCACCCAATCGGACAATATTTTTCAATTGTTCTTACAGCACAGTCCAGATAGAGTGCATCCAGCTGAATGCTAGCGTTGGCCCCTTCCGATCGAATCGAGCACCAATACTTGTCGAACTGCGGTACAATATGGATCTGAACGCAATTGACGCGTGCCTCGAGGGTAAAAAGAATATTTTCGTAACACAGATCGTTACCGATCTGCATAAGGACACAGGCAACGCTGGGACAACGTTCCAAATTTCTCGCAACAATCCGAAAACGGTCGTGTATAAAAATGTGAACCCAGGCACACCAATTTGGATTTATGTTTCTTCGTCGCTCGGAGGGCTCTTCATATTGATGCTAATGTCATATGCCATGTACCGGACAGGGTTTTTCGAGCGCACTATGAGGCAAGAGCTAAGGAAGCGTCACCGGGAGGTCAGTACGATTATTGCCACTTCTTTGGATTAGTGAAACTATTTTAAATAATCTTGCACTTTTTCTTTAAAGAGCAAGTTCATCGATATCACCGAAGATCTGGAGGACAGCTTTTAAGACAACCACTCAAGACTGATCTTAATTTTCGTTCAAGCTTTAACTGCCGCAAGCATATTAATATCACCCGCAAAAAATACACCGATTTTTGTATCTACCGAACTAATTTGAAGTACCGAAACTAATAAACAATGTAAACTAATAAACTTTTACTCACCCGGCCTTACCAAAGTTAGTTCAAATGGCTTAGTAACACGCACTTTGACTTTCTCTTCATTCACTGGTAAATTTATTGTTTCAAAGATGTTCACACTGTTCCGAAACAATGACTGTCGATCAACAAATTCTGCGAACCACACCACAACCAACTCTTTCGTTTCAACAGATATCTCCCGTAATCGGTTCAACAAGTACTCCGCCTCTGGTACCGTATCTGCCTACTGTCGCAGGGCTATAGTTATTTCCATAATATTGTCACATTTTAGTACAATTCACGTAGACAAGAAGGAGAATGTGCGTCATCTTATAGTCGATTAATTTTAATTAGCCCATACGTCAACGGTTTGCTAAACGATCGATTCCTGTTCTAGTATGTCAATTATTCGCACCTCATCTATTATTAATTCCAACAACTTTAAATTCTTTGCCCCATGCGTCATCGCTAGCACCGGGAGTCGTCTGTTTGGTAATAGGAAAAGAATTATAGCAAGTACTACAATGCACTACGGCACCACCATCAAGCATTCTCTATCGCCATCCATCGAAAAGAAAATGGCTGAAGTTAAGCGTAAGCCAAAGTTTAAATCTGACGTAAACCATTGAAGGGATCCGAATGTGAAGAGCACGTTATCAATATTGCAATAAAGCTAAGTAACGACAGCCTATCTCGTTTTCGTTTTGACATTGGCGCAAAAGCCAATGCACAATAACACCCGACGCAGGAAGTAATGATTGCAACAACATTGCGGCACACAACTCGCGCACAACTAGCGCAAAACTCGCGCAAAACTCTGCCGTAAGCAAGCGCAAATGTAAATTTGGGAGACACAGCAATTTAAAGTTTGAATAAAACATTAACGTACAACAGCATGGGCCCATCTTAAAAACAAACAACACATGAGACAATTCTCCCTTCCATTCCGAATGGCTGTTCGTCGCAATACACTACTCGCTATCCTTTAACAAACTGTTCGAAAAGTTCAAGGTTCGATCGTTTCATTACTCTAAAACCTAACGTTGATTGTATTTTATGAATCACTCTGAAGTGCCACCTGCAGCTCGGTTTTCCGTTTTCATTCAACAGCTTTTTCTGATCGATATTTTGCCCTTCCTTCCGTTACGATATCTAATGCCTACACCGTAATTATTATTCTAAAAAAAATATTTCATCAAAACGGTTCGGTTTTTCGCCTTGCAACAGTAAACGTATTTTTGGCTTTCACTTGCCACACAGCACCGCTACAACTGAATACCGTAACTATCCGCACTACGAGTCTACTTTGATCATCAGAAAATCAGCTTGATATGTGGTATCGGTTTTGGGAAATGGTGAAGACGTTTAATAACACAGTGCGTGAACGATTATGCCGGGGGTCTGTATTTACTAACGCAAAAATTAAACATAAGGAAATTGCATATCGAGTGAACGATCGACTATAAAATCATTTTCTAACTTGCTAAAATTCACCAATCATCGCTCTCAATAAAATTTTACTTCTTACTGCACCACAAATTTACAACTTTAAGTACAAACACAAATCATCGGGGACAGATAGCCAGAGAGAGATTTCTTAACAATTATCAGAGGCGATGGTGTTCGAGAAACCACCGCTTGTCTCCAAAATCATCGCCCCATACCTGTAACAAAACGCTAACATTCACCCCACTAAAGAAGGGTCACAACTAAAATCAGCACATAGTTTCATTGATCGGCGGCTCAGTATCCTCGTCCGTGCTGCTTTTGATGTTGGACGATAGTTTGGCTATTTCGTCCTGCACCAGGTTTGTGCTGATGCACGGGATGGTGGCCGGATCCCGCCGATCGTTGTGCGACGTATCTTCCGTGCTGGTGGAACTACTTTCCTTGAGCAAAGACAGCACACTTTTCGTTCCCAGCACGCTTAGGTTGTCGGCGAATCGGGTCGTGCGGGGCGGTTTGCTCGGCACCGTCAGCGGTGTGGGGCCGAGACGCTCTAAACCCTCCGGAATGGACCCGGAGCGCTCACCACCGCCGCTCCCAGATTTCTCTATGCTGAACTGCTTCTTAAGCACAAAGCCGGGCCGCGGTTCCGTTGGCTGCGGTCCACTACCAAACGATGAGGTGCGTTTACTTTGGAAACCTACGACATCCGTCGACGTTCCCGGTGCCGCCCCCGTCACCGGCACTGGGATCGTCGATGCTGTACCTGAAACCATTTCGATGACGGTCGAATTGAGGCTCGTTTCGCCGTCGATCGAAGGATCGTTTGTCAGGGAGGAGTTGTCGATGTTGAATGAACTGTTGGTTTCGTTCGAACTCTGCTTGATGAACCGGTACGGCTGCAGCGAGTACTCCGTGTCGGTGCTAGAGTTTTTCTGCAGACTTTCGCACGACTTTTTGTACGCACGGTTGGCAGCATCGAACGAGGACGGGTTTAGGTAGGTGGCCGGCATATACTGTGAGTTACGCGGCGAGTTTTGGCTCGACAGCGAAAGGGGAGAGTTCTTCGAATCGCATCGCATCGAATTGCGATTCGAAGGCACCTGGCCACGTTCGTTCTTCAGCGCGTAGTCCTCGTTGCCCTGGCTGCTGTCCGCCAGGGAGACAATGTTCGACTTCGACGGAGTCACCGGCAGTTCGATGGCCGTTTCGCGCCGAAGCATCTTCCGCGGTCCGTGCTCGTCAGCGATAGAGTCATCGAAGAAATCGTCACTATCGTCCACCGAACAGCGTGTTTGAAGCAACTTTTCCATCATCATGTAGTCGCTGTCTTCGCACTCCTTCAAATGCTGCTTTTCGATCATGGCCGCAAACTCTGGGTTGGTCAGCGCATTCACGTTCTTCTTACGGTCTTCTGGTGGAAAGAAAATTTGCACCAAAGCATTAATACAACGTACGACAGTAGCGATTCCGCTGTTGTTACCTCTTAAGGAACTGGTGGGAGATGCAATCATATGACAAACACTCTCCAACTCATCCGTAATTGATGTATACTCGGTGTGTATTTGAAGCAGTAAGTGTCGTCCCTTTGGAACCGTCCGCTGAATAGGAGCTGTAAAGTAAACAGGCATTACAAAAACGAAAACGGTGAAACATTAGCCAATGCCTCAGCATCCCAATTACTTACGCTGTTCATTGCCACTGTCCGGTTCCGATTGTGTAACGCTATGCTGTCGCTTCGCGAAACTGAGTTGGTAGAGACTCGTTTGGGATTTGTTAATATCGATCCCGCCACCTGATGCACTCTCCGAATTCCGTCGTCCACTCGCGCCAACTATACCGGGAGCATCTCTCGATGTGCCTGCACTAATCGTTCCCGGTCCACACATGGATGAGTTCCGGCGGCGACCAGTGCGTTGTCGGAGGCCTTCGTAATTAGCGTCAACCAACTCATCAACGGGCTCGTCACCGACAAGTGTCCTATCGTCCGCTCCTTCCAGGGGCGTAAGAGTGTCTTTGCTCTCGGTGCTAGCAGTATCCTGTCGAATGCTAAGAAATGGAGGTGGAGCGGGTAATGGAGCGGGCGGTGGAGACGATTTGATGGCGGCACCGGTAGATTCTGTTGGCGAAAGTGTTTTCTGCATTGCATTCCCCGGAAACAGTTCGGAGTCTTCCGAGCGAATCGATAATTTCCGATCCCGAGCCACATCTTGAGACAACTAGAAATAGGAAGTAATTAATTGTTAAATTGAACAGGCAAACCGAAGCAAACTGAGCTCTTCGACATAGAGCTTTTAGAGAAGGGTTACCTGTTCTGGTGAGCGGTCATTTTCATTCTCTTCCGGCACAGTTCGCACCTCAAAGTGCATACCGTCATCGAAAATGTACGCATCAGGCCGTACTTCCGTCAGTGAACGGTTAAATTTCTTGCGCTGTGCCGGAGGTGCCGGAGTGATAAAGCTGTCACTCTCCGAGATCGTACGTGCCCGCTGATCGGCCATAATGGCAGCGGTGCTACCGCCGAGCGCCACGTTTGCACTCACGTTGCTCGTCGAACCCTGCATATTTTCCTGCATGAGTGTGTGCGCCGACATGAACCGATGTATCACAGCTAGATGGGCAAGAATTTGGTCGGCCGACTCCTCGACCTTGCGCAATCGAAACTCAATGTTCTGCACCGCGGTACTCTGTACGTTTTCCTTATGGTTGATGTCCTCGATCTTCTGTGCCATATGTTCAACCCGCTCGTCCGTATTCTTAATGCGTTCATCCGTCGACTGGTGCAACAGCACCTCCTGTTCGCGGAAGTAACCCTCGACACATTCCTCCTCGTAGTCGTACAATCGTTCCATATCCTCCTTTTCGAGGAACAGCTTCAATCCATTGTCACGCGATTCCTGTAACCCCTTCGCTTTGCGTATCGCGTAGCGTAGCAGCGAGTAGAAGTGGCACAGTGCTATCAACGGCGGAGGCAGAACGGGCTTCTGCTGGTACTCCATCACCACCGTGAATCGCTGAAACATCCACACCTGATGTGATACGGCATTTACCTCAATGAAGATGTTGTTGAACACCGCAATCAGCAGGTTGATTAGCAGAATGTTTGCAATCAACAGATACATCGACATGGCGATAGGTGTTACCCAGTGACCTACGGCGAGCGAACCGAATGGTTAATGATTGCAACAACAAAACTAAGCACACAATACTCTACCCGTAACACACGGCGGTTGGGATGGGTCTTCGCCACAAGGTGGATCAATATCGTCAGCAAACACCTCTCCGTACAACATGAAGTACGGCTGGTAGTAAACCTCACGCACCAAACGCCAACTGGCATCATTGTTCGGGAAGAGTATCGCTTGCCGACTAACACCAAAGCTCATCAACACCACCAGTAAAAGCACCACGAAGTAAATCATGTTCTTCACCATTTTGCCCATCATCGTCACCAGTGGTCCTGTGGGCGGGAATGGAAAGCAACGCCAGCATTGTGCAAGCACGTCGGACAATGGGTACACCTTCTACTTCCCTAACGAAAACCAACACTTACCCAAATATTTGTTTACACCTAAAATGTTCAATATCCGCAAGTACCAATAGATACTATCGACGCAGTAGATAACTCGACCGATGTCCATCGTATACGGCCGAAGCCTTAGGGCTAGTCCGATCAGGAAAAATATGATTGCCGCCGCATCGCACGGATTCCACATGTTCCAGGCCCAGACGGAAAATTTGTGGCTAGTCCGGAGAAAAACGTTTTTCATCAAACGATGTCTTCTGATAAAATTCACCACAGGCACAGGCCACGGTTGAACTCGCACTTACGATATTGCCACCGGCTCCGACGATACTATCTCCCGTATCTTCTCGCAACCAAGCGTGGTGATGTAGGCGATGGCATAACACTCCTGCCAGCTCGGTGTTTCCTCCATCCGTACCAGCACGGTGTACGTGAACAGGACCAGGAAAAACACGTAGGCCATCTGTTGAGAGTGGCATGGGGATGGAAATGAACGTGGGTAAACTTCGAACAATCTCAACCGGTACACTTACGGAATCAGCCCAAAATTTCGTGATCGGTGCGGTGTAAAACTCGTAGATTTTCTTCTTCATCTTCAGGGGTCGCTGCTGGCGCACATCGTTGTCGTACATATAGTCCTTGTACTGTGTGTTCTCTGAGTCTGTTAGCGAGACCTTAAATTGTTGAACAATTTAAATTAGCACTTTTTTCTAGCCCCACATTCATTCGAAGCGCGCGTCCTGCGCTGGCTTTTAGTTGAAAAATCGTGCAAAACTGTGAAAAATCACATAGTTCACCCACCAGCAAGCAGCTTTTGATCTACATGTTTGTTAACTAAATGTGAATTCTAAAAGAAACGATAAATGCAAAGCGTCTATTAACAATTCACTCTAATTAAGTAAGACGTTTGTTTACGTTGAATTTCGATTGAATTGGATCAGTAATAAAAAAAACTGGCAGTTTTGGCTCTGTTTGACATGTTTTATGACTCATCTTATGATACAGAAAACTTTTAAAGGTGTTGTAGCTAGACTCTAGTTTCATGCTGTGATGGTGCTATACGCTATGCTAAATGATGATCTAAAAATCCTAAATTGACACACCCGAGGTTTCTCCAAGTTGCTGTTTTCTTTTTTAAAGTGCTGTTTTCGATTTTTCTCAAAGGAAAAAAGTGTAACATTTTCAACTATCGCGAATCGTAGAAAGTTTGCGGGTTTCATTTACATGTGGATAGAACTACTAGAGTCAACTACATGGAACCAATCCCAGAGAACGATGCAATGTTGAAGCTAAGCAAAACAAATGGCATTCGTAACGACATAGAGAACTAAAACGAAGAAACTTCCACAATGCTGCAGGACGAATGAATGCATAATGAAAAGTACTGCGGACTAACTTTTGAGCCTAAGCATCCGGTCAGACCTACCTAGGGGGAGGTGGGAATCAATACGAAAGTACGTTAAGTTAAAACCAAACTCTGTGCATTTGTTTCAATTTCCGGAACACGAGAATACAAAACTTGCGGTTCATCTGTATAAACTGTTTGCTCGAGAAGCGAAGGTAAGCCATTGTGATTGTGTTGTTGTTTCTGCTTGTTGTACTGATTGTCATTGGTATTGCAAATAGTTCCAGGAAGTGAACCACGGCACGCCCGCACGCACGATATCTTGCAGCTAAAGCTCTGGAACACCAGCAAAAGTGGTGCGTCTCGTGTTGTACAATTTCGGAGCAATGTTGTGCGGAGCAAATTTTGTGAATGGTGGAAGATTGGATCAACCACGATTACGATTTTAGTCAACATCGTTTTTACCCTCACACACAAAAAAACTAAGGAAAAATACCGAGGTTACAATCACTGGAAATCATTGTGTACATTCGGCACGGCAAAGACGAACACTTCGAATCATTCACAACAAGAAACGATGGAGACAAGGTACAGAGGCGAGGAAGATATAAAGAGAGCACCATATCCAAAGCGGGCAGGATGAAGGTGGAACGATCTAGCAGAAAGGAGCAGGAAGCTTAAACGACAGACGGGAGCAGGACACAGAAAAAGCACGAGAATTTGGGTAGATACAGATGCTGTTGTTCGTTTGTATAACAGCTTCACCCCACTTTTCAGAGCTCTGAAATCTCCAAAGCGTACAAATCGTGTGGAACAAATTTTAACGAACAGAACAAGAAGTAGAGGTGTCTCTTCTATGCCGATTTTAACTAGCTCTGCATGAAAACTGTAGTTAGACCATGTTAAATGTAGCAATGCTGGGGCAATGTAGGACATACGTAACCGAACATAAACGATCCTACGCGAAGTGGTGGCATAAACATGTTATTTTGTGTGTGAAGAATGAGTTGAGGGATCTATGGCTATTTGAACGGTAACGTGTTTGCAATGTATTTGGAAAATCGGCCACTGCAGTGGTCCTTTATGCCAACGTGTGTGCGCGTCGTGTGTTAGTGAGCAGAATGGTGAAAGGTGTCAAAAAATAACAGAAACTCTTGCTTCCAACGCTAGGCTCAATCGATAAGGACACGACGCCCGGCGTCCAAGCGATGATTTCTGGTAAATGTTCTTTAGAAATAAAACCGTAAAACAATGTAGTACTACACAGTCTAGTATACTTAACACACTACGACAGCCACACTTACTTTTCCGTTCTCCTGCACTTTGGTATCTTTCATTGAGTACGTATCGGACAGAAGCGCCTAGGATGAAAAGTACAATAGATGAGGCCTTTTTTCGTAGTACAACACTCCACACGAACAAGAAACGAACAAGGAAATGAGTGAAAACAAAAAGTACCATACACAATCTACCCAGTATCGGTAAGCGGTTACAAGTAGTGACGATAGTACATACGAGAAGTTTCGAAACAACATCAAGCATAGGCAAGGGCCAGATTGGAAGGACAAACATTTGGCAAGAAGGGTCGCGGAAACGAGGAAAGTGTGTGCAGGTTATATTGTAAGAGGGACAATCACGTGTTGCGTGTTGGAAAAACTGCCTTAGATGTTGCTACGGAAAAAAATGTGAATAGTACGATAAAAATGTGCAGTAGAAACTCCAAGCTGAGGATTAATAGTAGGAGAAATATTACGCTACAAATAGGGATCCATAAAAGCTTTACATTCTCTTTAAAACCAATTGGGGATGGATGTTTCACACTTTTAGAGCCTAAGGATCCTGGAACACCTAAGGGGGGATGTTCAAGCAATCAGGAGTTACACACCAAATTATAATGGAATATTCGAGATCGAAAGAAAAACAATACATTGCCGAAGAGTGAATAGAATAAGAGAGGAAGAACAGTACAGCAAGGAAGTGACAGCGAGAAAGAACAACATTTCTAGTGAGCTTCCAGAAGGGCTACAGTAGGTTGTACCTGTGGTGGTGGAGTTGCATTTTCGCTAGCTGGTTTCGTACTTTGAGTGGAGTTTAAAAGGGCCTTCTAAAGGATCAACACACCAGAAGCGGAATCCGGGGTAAAATCAGTGATGAAATTACGAATTATCATTGAGCCCACGCAAAGCAATTGGAAATTTTATGTTTTTGTTTATTTATTGGTAAAAAATTATTATTTCGCCCCGAAATCAGTTTCATTCGGAGATGTGTTAGGCAGAAGAACAAGTTTATGGTACGGTTATCGGTACAAACATTACGGGGAAAAGAGAGAAAAAGAGAGAAAGATATAAACATCAGTTAAATCGTAACCGACTCTAGCACCGTAGAGGATAAGGAAAATAGTTAAACATCATGTGACTTCACAATGTACACTGCAAAATACTTATTTAGAAGAAAAGACAAAGATATGTGCCTTACGAAAAACCACTGAAGTTGGGACAGTGGTGTCACTCATTGCTTACCTCTGCGTCGGGATCCTTTTTCTCGCGATCCTCGTAGTCCAAATACTGGTTTTCAAGGTGTTCCTCTTCGGTCTGTGGCATCTGTTGCAGCTCTTCCTTCGACTTGAAGTCAAGCTTTTTAATAAACGGCGGCACAAGTAGTCCCAGTATCACCTAAGGAATGGAAGCATACGAAATGCTTCTTCCATCATATCCACATCCTATATCCCTTTCCGATTCTGCCCACCCCGTTACCTTCAAGTTGGTATTTTTCCTCGTGCGTAGTCCTCCCATCCACAGATCGGCCAAAATGATTTGACTGCAAGGGTGTGCCAGGATCGTACGGTGATTGGCGGCAACGGCCAACGAGAGACAGCTCTGGCTGGACCAGGACTGCAACTCGCAAGTCAGCAACCGTTGGGCGCGCTCGGCATCCTGCCGATAGCAAAAGTCCAACAGCTTCAACCCTTTGCTCTCGAACTCTTTCGCATAGCTGCGCAATTCCTCGTAGATTTCCGTGTCCAGATCATCGTCGGCTGCCTCGTGCGCCATCGCTTTGTACAGCTTGCAGGCGACCAGTGACTTTGCCAGTGCTTCCTCTCCGTGTGTCCACATTAGTAGCGCCATCTGCTGGCGCTTGGTTAGCACCGCCCAGATGAGCAGCTCGTTGAACGGAAACTCAAATAACGCCATATCGGTAGTCACCGGCAACAGTCCCGTCACCAGGCTCATCGAATTGATACCGGCCGACCGCTGGAAGGTGGACGGTTTCCGATGCGTGTTGACATAGCTGTTCATCACCTTCGCGTAGATGGGACGAAATTTCCGGCGCGTATAGTACGACCGGTACGCACCACCCATCAGCTTGTTGATCACGAGGCCGATATCGTGCAGCGTGTAGACGTAGCCCTTCGGGATGTGGGGCCGTACGTCACGCAAAATGTACCCGAGCGTGTTAGCTGGCCCGTGCTTGGTGTTGTACAGTTCCTCGAGCCGCGGTATTGTCAGGAACTTTCGCATCGAAACGCCATTCTCCAACAGGAGCTTCACGAAATCGATACGATCGTGCTCGAGCGCCTGCATCATCGCTTCGTCCAGTGAACCGTGGGGCCACTCCTGACCGTAGACGAAGATCTCCGTGCGCGCAATATCGACCCGGTTCCAGGTGAGTGCCAGGCTGAGCTGCTCCGGTGGACTAAGGTGCTGTGATTTAAAAAGTGCAGTTAAAATCGTTTGGTCCAGTTCCTGAATGTTGCCCTCCGGTCGATCCTGTATCCGAAATACCGTTATCTGTCCAAAATTGGAAAAAGTTAGCGGTCTCAGTGTCGTGCTGAGCAGCAGAAACCCCGTTAAAGTCCCCCGTACTCACAAGATTCTTGTTCTTCGTACACTGCAGAAGCTCCTGGTATAGCTGCTCCGCTTGCTCCGAACTAACCTCGAATGTTTTCTGTATTATCCCGAGCAGATACTCGTGCATCGAGTCCAGCGCAACCTGCTCGCCGTTGTCCGAAGCGTATCTGAAACCGTAGCCAATAGCCCCTCACAATTAGTGGTTTCGGTTTTTCGAGTGGCGGCTGTTGCCAGAGAGCCGAAGAATAAAGGTGCATTACTTATGTACAAACGCTATTAGATCAGCTGCCCGGCCTGACCCATCACATACTACTACCGGTACCGGTGGGTTATCGGTGACGTACTCTAGCACAGCTCTGATTGTGTTTGTACCACCCTCAATTACCAAGCATACTACGGGGGTGCTCGAGTGAGTAACTAGGAAAGAAGAACGAGAAGAAGAGAAGAAAAGATATCGGTGTAGAGGTCAAGAAGATAATAGACAGGACAGAGCGGGTTCAGATACTGTCGCACCATCAACCCCAACGCAGAAGGAGCAAAAAGTGTACTAAGCACTCTCGCCGCCAGAGGGATTACAACAGTCAGTTCGACAGAGCATTCAGCGGGAACTAGAAGGAAAAATGCTAAGAATATACGAGTTTGGGGATAAAACACAAACATGAAAGACTTGGAGCGAAAGGGATCGCATTGAAGATAGTACATTAAAAAGACATTGTGATAGGCTACCATTCTGGGGCACTTGCACGACATCATTGCACGACAGCCAACGAGATAGTATGGAGTACGGAAACAATAAAAAAAATTTATAACACAAAATCCACTCAGACAAGCAGAGATAGGAATATAAAGAAAACTCCTTTTTTCACGCGCATAATTTCGGACTCGTCGGTACGCGAGATGTGGTACCTCTAAAATCTACACTTCGTAAGATTGAACGAACCTACCGTACTAACTAAACCACGAGAGCATATGTCAGACAACCGATACGAACGATCCAAATCCGTATTGGCTACAATATTTCTTAATGAATTAAATTAGTACCCAGAAAAAAAATGTAACAAACCTAGCCGCCCAGCATCTGGCCACATATTTAGTCCGGAGAGGTGGCGCTTGGCTGCCCAGCACCTCGGGCCACCGGGCAAGAGATCCCAACAAGTAACTTAATTAATCACCCCACATGCAGCTAATCGAGGGCCAGCCTCGTTAGGCTGTGAGCTGACTTTCGTTGTGTTGCCAACCAGAAACGTATGGGCGAATCATATTTACTGAAGAAAAGCACTCGTACACTAAATTCATCATCATTATGGTACGGCCACGTCGAACAAGGTTTCGCCTCAAGGTGGGCGTGGTGGGCACTTGTGTAGATTTTGCTCCCAAATCAATTCTTCGTTACTGGCACCCGTACGGAGCTAATCAATCTTTCCGGCCGCGCTGAAGGCCGGCCGTTACTGATCGGACGCCGTTACCCTTATCGCCGGCACTGTCACCGTTTCAAGGATCTTTATCGTCACGTCTCCATCCGGTCTATCCAATTAACCTATCATTAGCGGATAACAATCTGTCCCTCGACCTTAGTGAAGAACAATGGACCGTAGGTGTGTCTAGTGGGTTAAAGTGAGAACTTACTCTCAACCGGTAGCGCCAAGCCACTCGGTATGATTGAAGATTTTGCAATTTTGCAAATGATAGGATTCTACAGGACTGTGGTGAATCAATTTCCCTGTCATACCTGGACAGAGCGCCCTCTTACGCTGTTCGTCTACAAAGGGAATAGAAAAAGGGACACATCGTCCCAGCTCGGGACTTAGGGAGAGATGTATCGGATCGAGGGGTAAAAAGTATACCGTAATAGAAGGGCGAGAAACAATACACTCTAAACAAAGCCAACCTGAATGATGCCCATATTTCAAAATTAACCTTCCATTATCCCGATGCCGGAGTCAGGATAGTTGTGCCAGCGACATTAATCCCACCGAAGGCCACCGGAGTACGGGGGGTCGAAGCGGGTTAAGTGAAGGTGTAAGCCCGAACGGTGTTCAACTACGGCTACGCCCTACGCATTTGGAAATGAAGAACGAAAACAAACACACCCACGGGCAAACAGGTCATCGTTGAGAAGGTTAATGAATTTCCTTCGTCCAAAGATGCCAAGTAGCTAGCAAGCAGTGGTGAGAGCTCAGCTTCACCGGATGAACCTGAATCTCTCGACGGTTCGCTACTATCGCTTCTCCCTTGAGCTCCTAATAATCTACCTTCTTCACGTAATTGGTGTGTCGTTAAGATAAATTGTTCATTGCACCGAAGAGAGTTCGCCAGGGATAGGATTATTACGGTGAAAGGTCAACGTGAAAGAGCCACCAGCAGCCATTCCGTGATGAACGCCGGCAAAGCCTGCAGATTTTCTCTTCCTTTTTTGGAGCCCTTACTGCTCTATTCGGGCCTACAGTTGTTTGCCAAGCGGAAGCCACAATCCCAGGACTGGATACGAAAGGACGGTGAATTCATCATATGCCATAAATAGCAGCCAGGGACGGGCGCTTCGGAGCTTTTTATTAACAAAATGTTTTATCATGTTATCTTCTTAGTGCGCACATGTTTCACCTTTTTACGGTGTTACCCTTTGCAACGCAATGTAAGTTGGTGGACAACAAAAACGACCGCAAAGAT
Source organism: Anopheles bellator (assembly GCF_943735745.2). Taxonomy (NCBI): domain Eukaryota; kingdom Metazoa; phylum Arthropoda; class Insecta; order Diptera; family Culicidae; genus Anopheles; species Anopheles bellator. The sequence goes on along the minus strand of NC_071285.1, from coordinate 49,084,977 downwards.
CGTTCCATTGCGTCTTCTACATTCTAGTTCTAATAAGGGAAACAAATGAAATGCTGAATCGAACTGTGCGATCATCAACTCTCGTTAGCTATAATAATAGTATAATAGTAATTTTATAACGGGGAAAAGAAACGGTTCACGGTGAAGCCAATAATAATTGTAAAATAAACATTGATTGTAGTTTAAAGCAAAAACAATGCACAATCTGGGGCTCATGCACGCCGTTGGTGATCCGTGAGGTCCTTGAAAGCACCATGATTTTCGATGGGTCTAAACAGTGTTCTAATTCTAAAACGTTTGAACTGTACAGAGGAGAGCGTTCTAATGACCACTAGGGCGTGGGATTGGAAAATTTTAAGCCCTGTTAAATACGGTGCTACCATTTTAGTCAGCAAAGCTTAGTTACCTTTGTAGTGAAAATTCATTAAAGATGACAGCATCTTGTCTATAAAATGACAGTTGAAGAAAGGCACAGTTAGCGTGATGCGAGAGCAAAATTTATGCATTCAGATAATGGCTTCGAATCCTCTGCCTGCAAGGCGTGTCACATACGTGGAACCACATACGTCATCAGAAGCAAATCCAGCGTTTTACTGAGTATCCTAAACAAACTATTTCCGTCAACACCATTCTCATGCCTAAGTAAAACCTCTGTTTTATCACACGAACCAACATATTCGTTTCACACGCAAAAGAGACTGAAGAAAATTTTGTTCAATATAGCCACAAGGCCTGTTCCTGATTTTGATAGAACCCGAGAAGGAAGAAAGCGGAAAAAAATCTCTTTATGATTCCAATTCTGAGTGATTCTGAGGATTCGTTGAATTATTTATTCATTCACTTAGCAGCTTCCTCGCCTATCAGAGGGTGTCATACCTGTGCCATTTACATCACCATAAATCTATGTGCATAAATTACCATAATTCGCTAAGCGACCGATTTTTGCCAAGGCCACTCTAGGTGACATAACGCCACTCTAAAGATTACCTTTAGAATGGCCTATACTTCTAAGGATATCGGAAAAGTGATCAATCGGTATAAAAAAACCCTCAAACCGCATCCACATAGTTCGTATTCGTTTGAAGTAATGTTGTTTACTTTTATCTTGATGTTCTTAGCCCGGAAAATATTCCTTAGTTCGAAGTAACACTACCTTGAACGCCAAGGACTCCAAGAACCAAACGGTCGGGTCATTAACAAGGCAAAAGCCACTGAGAGTGCCGCCGGAAGATCGTTAACCAACCATCGCCCTGAACCGTGAAGCCATTTTCCAACTTCACGATACAACGCAACTGTTTACTATCACGTGACCGTAAGGTTTTCCACGAAGGTAAATGAAAATTGATCGCCGTGAATGTGATTAACGTATGCGTTAAGGTTCACATTTTCCTACGTTACCGGTACACACATAACACTACCACGGCGACCTTTTGCGGCCGGCGACAATTGATCAAAGGACTGCAGATTGTGACTTAAGCCGCTGCGACTGGCCGTCGCATGAAAAATTGTCCACGTTAATGGTGATACGCTCATAAAGAGTGCCGTTTTTCCTGCGCTCTCAACGAAACGATTTTCCGGGACGGAATGGGTAAGCGATCCGTAGACACGCCGGCTAAATGGTGTTTATCGCATATTGCACCGTAAAAGTGCGCCACAGAGTGCGCATCCTTGCTCCCACACAGCCAGGAGCGGTTTAAAAAGGAACGACAATAAAAGCTCATTGTGCCCGACAGCCCGTTCCTGTGTGGTCGTCAGAGGCTATAAAAAAGTTCGCCGGAAGAAACGTTAACGTGAACTCCTTCGTCGGTTAGCACCGTGGGTGCCGTGGTGGCGCGGAACGCTACTACTTACAGGGTTGCAGCTTCTGATTCGATATGTATTTCTCCAGCTTCCTTCGCAGGATCAGTTCCGCGCCGTAGCGCCCCTGGGAACCATTGTCGACCAGCAGAAAGTAAGCGTGCCTGTTGTTCAGTACTGCCAGCTTCGATCTATAATAAGCAGCCCGTCCGACGGGGAGAGCAAAATGGAAATGTCAGTGCCGTGCGGTCCTAAAGTGTGATGAAAAATTTGCATAAGCCCGCGAGTGGCGCTCCGCGAAGCACCTCTTACCGAGGCGAGCTGATGCTGTGGCAAGGAACGTCCCGGTTGTGCCCCAGAAGCTCGTGATTACGCTCGACTATACCCCACGGTGCGATACCGATGCTCACTACGCGCCCGGACCGCTGTTGGCCCTCGAGGAGTAGCGCATCGCCGACTTGTTTGGTTACACCTTTGGGAAAACGGAAGAAACGGGTTAGAAGATTAGCATGACGCGATCATTAGTTACTTTGGCGCTCGTTGGTTGGGCGAAACTGTTCAGCTCAACGAGCAGGCAGCACAATAATCAATTCCCAAACCGAACCACTCCTTCTAACCGCGACACTCCCGGGGGGCCTCCAGGGGAAAGTGTATTAACCTTTCGCTTAATCTCCGTTCCCGACGGGCTGGCGCACCGGTGGAACGGAGCGAAACCACCAGCCGCAGCAAAATAATTGTAATTTTCCCAAAATTTCTTACAAACTTCTCCGGGCCGGCCCAGTGTCTGACAGTTTCAGCCCGGGTGCTGCCGGCTTTTCTCGGAACGGAATGGAAGCAACCAGCCAGCGATTTGGTAATGCCATTAGCAAACTTCTCCGTGTTCGTGGTTGCGTGGCGGTAGTTTGACCAGATTTTCAACTATAATTGCCCGGAGCGAAAAGGGAAACAAATGTGGAAAAGGTTGTTAGCAGCAGCGAAGGCTGTCTATTGCAAGTAGTGAAGTGATTTTAAACTTTTTGCTAATTATTTTACCAACTGTCGTAGTTTTTAAGGATTACAAAATCGCTCTCATGACCATCCATATGCTTCTGAGGATGGACACCATGGAGCGTCCCGTCGGATGATTGCGTCCGCGGGGCGACGTCAATCACTCATCGTTGACGGATGGACCATGATTGAATCATGGGCCGTCGAAGCGGAGGCCCAAACGAAGGAGACCCATTCCCCCATCGAAGGGTCGGCCCTCACTGCATTATGCCGGGTCACGCAGTATCAAATTACGGGCACGAAAATTGGCCCGAAAATGGGTTTGTCTCCGATGATGGACGGGCCGAGAGCCGGTGGTCGAAATTTCTCCAGTAAACCAGCTGGCTCCTAGAGTTCGGCAAGGAGTCGGCCATCACTCACCGGTATTGGTGCCTCCGGTAAATATCCATGCACCCGTCGTTTTGGCCGCCTTCAGCAGTCCCTTCCGCAGAACCTGTAAGAACGTAAACGGCATAAGAATGTCATTGTTCGACGGCGACAACACCACCACGGCTTCGCGCTGCAACGACCTCTGGGGCCATTACCTTTTTTAACTTGGTCTGCAGTTCAAAGTTTGCCTTTCCACCCTGGACCGTGATGAGCAGCTTCGGTAGCTCGAGATTCCATTCGCGTGTAAACAGCTGCACCAGGAGCTCGGGCCGCGTATCGTAAGATAGGCGAACGTACTGTGAAATGAAAAGAAGAAAAATAAGCCAGCAGCATAAGTTCACCGTCGATGGAGGAGAAATGACATCGCAATATTGATGAGTGGCACACTCAACCCGATTGCGGGGTTTGCAAACTTCGCTCCTTCGGACAATGGGCCAAACATGCCCGGAAACTACTCAGGACTCCGCGTCTCCGGGAAAAGCACCATGAACGTCAACCAACCATGAACAACAGAGTGGTGTAAAATTTCGAACAAACAAAACTCAACCATTCGCTCACTTCAACACTGATTGAACAGCGGTGCGGGGACGCGCGACTGAAACTTTCATCATTAACGTTCCGCGTGGCCCCAAACCTCGGTAAAGCCCGGTGAGAAAAGTTGGCCAAAGCAGTGACACCGTCGAAGCCCGATAAACAGCTGATCAACCGGTAAACTTTGGTGACAGTGATTGGAATACCCGCACCGGATAATTGAAAATCTGCCAACACCAGTAAATAATTACTGATTGTTTACTGTTTCGCATCTAATTAGCACGCCTTCTAATTGGAATGAAAAATAGAGAGCCCAAGGAGATGTTTTATTAAAAAATACTTTCAGCACCTTTGTGAATATTGTAGCAGCTTCTTCAGCCCTCTCTGCCCAGTCCAATCCTACTAATTAAGCACTCAGGGACTGTGTTCCGAACCACAACTCGCCAAAAGGGTTCCCCGTACGGCCGCCACCGTAGCGGAACCAAACTTTCCGAAAATTAACTTTCGCAGCCACATCACTTCCCTGCACGATGAGACAACTCGATGGGCCACTGCGACCACCGTGGCTGCCACTAACACACTTAACTTACCCTTCGGTCGACTTTTGGAAAACTTTAACTCCTCAAGCAGCCGGGTCAAAAACGCTCGAAGCATAAACAGCCGGCCGGACCGGACCGAGGCGAACATTATCGTTTCATCATTTGCAAAACCTTTGAACCCAATTGCCCGTTGCCACCGTGCTGGGCGTGCCGAGCAAAGAAGGGTTCACTCCAAGTGGATACGGCGGCGACCATTTGATCCTTTCCCAAGAATTTACTGACCTCTCGAGCGGGTCCCCACTCGAATCCACCAGCAGCGCGACCCGGTAGCCCGCGCCCCACTCTGCCCCGTGCCTTACCTGTGCCTTCGTCGGGTGAGCACCTCCCTGGAATTCGATCGTACCGTACGCATCGGTAGCCTGCGACCGGGTATGCTTCTGCGGCAGCCAAATGTCACCCGAAATGCCCGGATCGATGCCCGGCACGAACTGGTGGGTGCGCCGTTCCTGACCACAGCAGCATCTGGGAAATGGAAACGAAGAATAGAAAAACAATTGGTGCCAGTGAATAGAAATTCAATTTCTCACAAGTTTCATCACTGCCCTCCACGCAAAAAACGAGACGGACCGGATACAACGGACCGGAGATACGGTGTCCTCCGTATAAATTAATATACATTTAACGTAAAACCAACCAACCGACAGTGGTATTCAGACAATCGGTGTCCCGAATGGCCCGTTATTCGGTTTCGAAGGAGTTTCTTGTTCAGTTTAGTTCATGAATAATAAATCGAGAACCATTTGAAAACGCACCCGTAATTTGCCTTTAAAACTAGGTACTTCTAAGTCTCTCACTTCAAACTAAGGTTCGAGCTTAAACTTCCCATTGAACGGTGCCACGAAAAGAATTTGGTCGTGAATGGGAACGGACGATGTAACAATTAAACCAGAATCCTTTCCATACATTCCGCCCGTTACTGTGAAGCTGTAGATCATTGCCGTAGCAGCATTGGCCATGCATTGGAGAGCATTGGTGAAAGGAACCAGGCGCCTCCATTATCCCGGCGACAACCCACCAACCATGATCACAAGGATCACACTAGAGTCAAATGGCAAAAGAGCAAAAGGAAAGAAATATTCATCAACCCTACGTCGAGGTTCGCACATCATAAAACGGAAATGCCCACATCCTTCCGCCGTGCGCCACCATTCTCCAGGCGCCGAGCCCAGACGGCGGGTCACGTGCAGAACAAGCAAACCCGCAAACCCGTGACTGCGGTGGACACATACTGTGTGTGGCCCTCGGAAGCGTGCTGGTGAGTAGAGAAACCGGCCCGGAAATGCAAAAAGAGAAGGCGAAATCCTTTCTCTTCGCCTTTATTTACTTTTTCCAGAAAGCGCTTGCCAGCTGCGGGCAGCGGGCAGGAGCCTGGAAAAACGAGGAGCGAGGAAATATTGCGGTCGGATTCATTTCTTCCCGCGTTCCACATCGAGGGAAGGCGGCAAATATTACGTTGTTTTTTCCGATGATAAACCCAAATCAAATGCCTTTCACCGCATTATCCTGCGAAACGGTGGGGGATGCTATCAACACTGGACCCCGCTCGCGTGAGGGACTCGCCGTTCGATGAAGAGAATATGACACCGATCCGCCGAAGTGGACGGTGGCCTGTGCCGAAAGATTTGATTGCTGCTCACTTCACTGTCATGTTTGTGCCGAAGAGACATCTTCGACGGAGGTTACTGGTGGCCACTAGCCCAAATTGCATCACAGTTCATTATACGCATAAAGTAACTTTCAAAAGTAATCGATTGACGAAAGCAATTAAAAGTTGCGCCATCACCGGCGCTAACCCGGTGATAGCTCGGGCTGTGGTAAAAGTAACACCGGCTGCTTGTCGAGAGGTAATCCTCAAACAAAAACCCAGAACTCAAAAGATTGCTTTCCAACCCCCCCCCGAAAAGGTTGGCTAACAACATGGTTGAGGCTCTTCGCTTCCACCAGCTGCTCCAAACCGTGGGCGAAGGGCCCACGAAATCCAGCAGCTTATCAGCTCACACAGTCAACGGCAACATCTGTGAGGCTAAAGCCCACACGATGTCGGGCGACGCGGCGACAACCTTATTGATTACTTTCTTGACCTTCCACCAGATGACGCTGATGATAGCCGGGGCGCGATACCCGGGGCGGTGTCCGACAATCCACGGCTTGATCCCTGCTAAACGGACACCACCTATTTGTAGTGGATCGGAGACGGAAAGTCACGATAATGGCTGGCGCACGCTCTGTCACGCACGGTACGGAGTCATCTCTACCCGGGGGTCGCAGGACAGCCCGAGAGCGTCGGAAGGAATGCATCCCGGAAAAGCACGGGGGGTCGGTCGAACCGTGAGAAGCCGCGCGGGAGAAAATGTGTTTCCTTTGATTCTCTTTGATTACGTTTTATTGGTGGCATTAGTGCCATCAAAAGTGTTCGACCCACCAGGCGTCTCCATTGGCAGCGTTTCCCGGCAAAGCTTTTACGAACCCCGCCCCAAGACGGGACTGTGGTACTTTTCTAGCCCCACATTTAAAATGACTCACGGCCAGAGTTTCTCGGCAATTCTCATCAATATACTGAAAGATCTCAAGCCGTTAGAGAAACACAGTTTCCAGCGGAGTGCCCACGATTTGTTGGCTCAAAATTGGAAAAGATTTCAAGAAGTAGAGTTTTAACTTCAACTTCGCGATGATTTATAGCGGAACGCAAACACAATTTTCTATCAACTAGCACCGAAAGCCGGCGCACACGGATGATTGAGGATTACCGTGTCGCACCACACACAAAAGAGGGCGAATTGAGAGCGCTCTTCCTGGCCAACCTGAAGGAGTTGTGTTGCCGGCTGGTGGTAAGCAAGCAGTCCTCTCCAAGTCCCATCTCTAGTCCACTCGGAGCAGCTAGCCCCGGTGGTGTTTAGGCGGCGACAAGCTTAGCGTTTTATCACACTTTGCCAGGGCACTAAACAAAAAATCACTTTGCCCCGCCAGGAGCCAAGGAGCGTGCCTTTCTGGTGACATTCTGCTGCCCCGGGACTCCTCGATTTTCTCAACAACAGCCCCACAACCAGAACAGCTCTCATGAAGCCACGGAAGTCTGTTGATTTACACTCCTTTTGGGGTCCTTTTGCTCTTCTTGTGCGGCAAAAGCAGCAACGTCCACAGAGAGAGGTTTCCTTTTTTCTTGTCATCCACTGAACACTGTGCGGAGCACGATGATTATGGCATCAAGCAACACTTTGCCAAAGGCTCAAGGGCGGGCCAAGTGTACATACTAACTAGTCATCGTCGTCGCGTCCGTGCTGCAAGGTCCATCATACTCTGAATCACCCCCAGACTCTGAGTGTCGCGTTTACACTTTAAAGCACATCACCGAGACCGCATGTAACAGGCACTTGACCGAAAACCGTTTTCCACTTGTTCCGTGATCCGAAGACGCTTTTCTTGGGGCGCGCGTTCATCGGAGCTCCTTATCGAAGCGCAGCAGATGATGATCGCGTTTCCTTCGTCCCGATTCCGTCTCAATATGTTACCGAGAGGTATCCGACAACGGAGCACCGGGAACACGTAATTAATTTTCCTACACGCCCGCCGGTATCGATCCCTACCTGCTGCTTAATGATGTCAGTCGAGTGCAGTGCATACCGGGTGGAACCGGGAACCCCGGGACCGAGGCACCTGAGCCTGACCGGATACTGCAAACAGCAGACAGTGACTGCGGTGCGGTGCGCAAAGGAAAACCTGTCATCGATGCTTGGGCGGCGTTCTCGGAATTTAGAACGACACCTACGGCAGCACTCGACGGTGGTGCTGCTGCGATGCTGTACCCCTCGCTCTCGCATGTGGAATGCTGAGGAATGACAATTAGTGGCAACGTTTTGACGTCAGGCATAAACTGTGCCATAACGCCACACGAGCCAAGAGTAAACATCGGTTCGCCTCCGGCAGCACTCCGGCATTGCGTTGGATTGCTGACTGCGAAATGGAGAACCGGGTGTTTTGCTTCGCTTCTCTTTGGGTCGTGCTTCACGAAGACCCTGCACTTCAACTGCATACTAACTATACGCGTATGCCGCAAAAGTACTACTCTACACTGGAGTGAAACTGGATCCCCAACAAATTAAAGCCCAGTGCCGTAGAGCACTGCGAAGAGCTGGGTTCATATTTCAATTGTATATGTTTTTAAAGCAGATTTTTCGCGGAAAGCAACCCCCATCCGAAGGATTACGCGGAACGTACACAAACAACGTGAAGAGGCACGTGAATCGGTCCTTCTCAGCACAGAACGATGAGTGAAATGCGTAGCGTACGTCGGCGAGCTTGGGGTTCATCAAATGCGGGGCAAAAAGCGTGAAATAATAACGATCTAATCCTGCTTAAAGCTGGCCCGACGAACCCAGCACATCTCGGTGAGCCTCTCGGTGAGTTTGAGCTGCTGACTCTCGGGTTGGATTTTCTTGCAAATTTGTTGACATACTTCGTACGAAAACGTAGCGTAAGCTTCGAGCCGTACCCCAACAACAGGCGTGTACACAACAAGCACGGGCAATTGCGGCAACGCACGCAGGTCGACTTCTGAAGTCGCGGCTTCGGCGAAATCTCAACAGCAAGAAACAGAAACTTTTCCCTCCGATTCTCGACCGGTTTTTTTGCTTCTGTGGCTGTGTTTGTAGCTCACTTTCTTTCGCACTAGACACTGCTGCCAAAGGGATCCTCTTTCTGTGTTTTTTTTCGGTGGCAAACTTTTGCTGCCTGTCATTTATTTTATCCACATTCTTGAAAACTCCCCAACCGGTACTTACCGGCGGGTTCACAAAGGGGAATTGGTCCTCTGTGTGTGCATTGTTTCGTTTTCGGCGGTGCTTTTGTTGTTTCCCTTTTTTGCACATTTCAACGACAAGGGCAAGCTGTTAAAGAGACTAGTGAAATTGACTTGTTGCCAGACGGCCCACTCGGTCTCGAGATAAGCGAACATTATGTTTGAACATTAATTTAATTTCCATTTATTTCTCGTGCCACCGTGCCAAGGCGCCAAGGAAGGCTGTTAATAAATCGCCGAAGAGTAAGGGACAGAATTTAACTTTTAAAGTTATTGCGTTAACATCGGGACATTTTGCACACTTTTCCGCCACTTTTGGGAAAGGTGATTAACCATAAATCGCGACCTTAATTGCATCGTACTTCATCGGTTCTATCCATCATTACTCTACCCAACCAGACTCGAGTTCCCTCGAGTTCCCGAGTTCCGCGCACAACGTAACGAACGGCAATCGAATCGTATACCGGCAATGCAAGCTTATTAAAATGCTAATTCAAAATGAAATTCCGCTTCGGCGACACACTGTTCTGAAGCACTTTCACCGCCACAAACGGAAAGATTCCGAGACGATGGGTGTACATTTAACGAATTAAAGTAATCAACCAAATGGAACGGAAATTAACCAGGGCGGTTGGCCCAAGCATAACCAATCCCAGGCAGGCATGTCCCGGCAGAAATATCTGCCGCTGAACGTTGGGAACTTGGCAGACAACTCTGTCAAAAGCCGAAGTCGAATTAGTGACAAAAAGTATCATCACCAAAGAGTGAGACGTTGATTGGTCTACTGACTTTGACGCCCTATTTACTGGCCGTGATTTGTGCCACCCGGTGGCACCGGTGGAGTCTATGAGTAATGGATGCTTCATTAGTCAAATTAAACACCCGCCGAGTGTGGCGAAGAGACGGGTTCTCGAGCCCAATTCGATTTGGTGAGAGAAATCCAATTTCCCATTTAATAACGAACGCGACCTGTCAACCCTAGAGCGATCCTATACGGTAAATGCTGAATGAAAATGCACACAATCGTATACATTTACAGGCCCATTTACTCATTTTAGTTTGTGGTGGGGATATCTATTAACTCATCGAAATGAATCATATGCTTTCATGGGCCTTCCATAAGAAATTCTTTCAATCATATTCAATGAAACAGACAAAAACCATTTCAATATCGCAGACACAAGCCGGCAGCACCATAAATCTCCTGGGACAATTTCGGTACGCTCGCCCAATGATCGAAAAAATTCTGAAAGACTTTCGACTCCCGATACGTCAAATCGAAGAAAAATAGACATCTTTACAGCTCGACGGTGTGTCCCGACTGCCGGCTCGGTTGCCCGGTCCCGTCTAATGGGCCAATCGTTCTATCGTTTGCTCTCCCCGGGGAGCTATTTTTCATTCCACCGTCGATAGTCCCCGCTCCACCGTTCGGTGCGTGCTCTCGGCGGGATAAATAATGTCTTCTCTTAATTTTTATGCTTTGGCGTACCGTTACAACCACGATATGCTTTTAGCCATAATCACGCCCCACTCGCCGTTGGAACGGGATTTTCACGGGACGGTTTCGCACACGGTTTCGCATGGAACCGCATCCGCAAAACCACCCGCAGAAAGCCGGACCAACCCAGTGAGGGGGTAAGAAACCGCTTCGGTAATGCTTTTGCTGAATGTTTTTGCTGCAGTCCCGCAAACGAAGGACAGTCGCAGTCGCAAGGACACTCGAGCAGCGAAACCGATCCAACCCACAAAAAAAGTCCGGTCACTGGTGTAGGTGCGCCTGGACGGCGGCATGCACGATGGCTTCATTCAAGTGCACATGCTCCTCTGCTACATGTCCACTGCGGTGTAGAGGGCGAACTTCCCGGCCAAAATTATCGATTTTGCAATAACCGACCTTGCCCCGTGCAGTACCACAGGAGACGGTACCGAACCCGAGCACTGATCGGCCGAGGTCGGCTTCACGAGAAGGCGTTCAAATCTCAAGCCTCCCGGCAAAGTAGGTCAAACGAGTAGAACCGAGGCCAAGGGTGTGTTGCTTCCGGGGAATACGGCTCGAACCGACCGCAGGAGCCAAGAATGGCACGTTTGTGGTTTGACACAAGTGTGGTATGAGCAGTTTTGAAACTAAATCAACTGAAAAGATATGCTTGTTTTCTCGGGCCAATTTGGAGCAGACACTTCACCTCTTGAAAGTCGTTCGGTGTGTTGTAAAAGCAAACAACATGACCCCGGCCCGGATTCATTCTGCTTCAACACCAACGACGACATGTGCTGATTTGTATTGTAAACTTGGTAGCGGCACGAACCAGCATAAAATTTCAATATTATATAGCAACGGTTTTCGTCACATTCACGAGCCAAGATTCACGGCCAACGGGCGGATAGGGAATAAATTAAAACTTCGCCCACCGCTGCCGGTTCCGGCGGATGCGCCACACTGCAACACCTACGGTGTTCCGTCAGACGCGCGCTAACCCCGCAGGCCTTTCGCTGCTGGTGTCCGTAAGCCGCTCGGTACCTTCACTTTCTCGAGGCCGGATATCGCTAGGCCATGACCTAACCCAACCGGGAGCCCGCAAGGTAGTACTTTTAAACCATTATTCACCCGTCACCACTGGCGAGCACTGGCCTGCGAGTGGCTCTCCCTTTAGTTGCATGAAAAATGGCCCCGGAGGAAAGCTAAACTTGGCCTCATTAAAAGTTTAAATTCGATTCGGGTCTAAAACTAAATAATGCAGAAATTATGGCGAAAGGGCCCGGAGCATTATTACAACTCGCCACAGTGCTGTTTTATGGCCAAAGTTTCCCTGGCTGCGGTGCTGCAACATTCGCTGCTACACCTCAACGTGCATGTATAATCGAACGATGGTATTAATATATAGTTAAGTTTGGGCAACTTTTATTTGTCTTTATTCGTCCAC